>NW_007728221.1:77860-105899 GCF_000696425.1 Galeopterus variegatus
GGGGGGGGGGCGGGGAGGAACTGAGAAAAATTTTATAACCTAACCAGTTTTTATTTAAGAGCTTCAAAAGTCAACATTTGTGGGGGCAACTCTCTTGACCCTAGAAAAAAAATGTGGAGTATGAAAATTTGATTTGAACAACTGGGCAAATAGTCATTTAAATCATGATTCTGTCTCCCTTCTCCTCAGGAAGGGTCAAGCACATGTTTGCTTGGCCCTTAACACCCCACCCCATGACCCACTGCATTTCATCAACGCCCCTGTTTAAGCTCAAACAATGGAAGGACAGGGCACCAGGCTTTCTCAGGGACCCCTGCTCTCTAGGCTCCATCCACATCCATCTGGTCATCTTACCCACCAAGAAATGACCCCCTTGGGACGGGAACACTGCTGTTACATCACCAGGCAAGGCTTCCCAATCTCTCTTTATGCTTCAAACTATATGTGCTGAGTCCTCTAAAAAAAAAAAAAAGTCTCGCTCATTAAAAAACCTAAGCTCTCAAGGCTATATCTCTGCTATGTGTTTTAGGGACATATTTTGGAATCTAAGTCAAAATGTGACACTTGATATATTAGTTAGAGTTCTTCAGAGAAAAAGAACCAATAGTATATACAGAGAGAGGGAGAGAGATTATAAGGAATTGGTTCACGTGATCATGAAGGCTAAGTCCCGAGATCTGCAGCTGGCAAGCTGGAGGCCCAGGAGAGCTGACGGTGGACTTCTAGTCCAAGTCCCAAGGCATGAGAACCACGATAGCCAGTGGTGTCATTCAAGTCCAAATGCCAGCAGGCTCAAGACCCAGAAAGGGCTGATATTTCAATCTGAGTCCAAAAGCAGGACAGATCAATGTCCCAGCTCGAGGCAGTCGGCAGCAGGAGCTCCCTCTCACTCAGCCTCTTTGTTCTATCCAGGCCTTCAGCCCACTGGGTGAGACCCACACTGCGGAGGGCCGTCTGCTTTACTCAGCCCACTGATTCAAATGCTAATCTCACCCAGAATCACCCTCACAGGCACACCCAGAATGATGTTAGACCAAATGTCCAGGTACTCTGTGGCCCAGTGAAGGTGACACATAAAATTAACCATCACTCTTGGTTCCAGTCCATATCCGCTTCCATGCACTGGTGGCGGGGCACCTGGAAAGCCCCATTTCTGGGAGAACAATGCAAAGGTCTGAGTATTGTCCTGCTACACTGACGTCTCTCTCCAGGTTCTTACTAGAAGGCTTCCCCCCCTCCCCTCAATCACCTCCTTCTTCCTGTGGCTTATCCTCGTCCTCAAGGCCCAGCACAAGGGCACCATTTCCATCTGAATCCCCCTCCCCAGAAAAGGTGGCAGGCAGGGCTAATGGCAGTAGTCTCTACTGAAAACTGTGGGTGAACTGAGGCCCAGCAGCCTGCATCCAGCTGGATCCTCATGGAGGAGGGATGGATGACACAGAGACAAAGAGCTGGGTGCCCGGCCAGGAATGGGAGGGAAGAGGAGGAGAGATCACAGAGCAGTGGGCAGGGACACCCACCCCAGCCTTCCTCACTCAGCAGCACACTCATTCAGGATAACCTTTGCCTCTTTCACCATCTGGCCAGCATCAAGCAGCCGGGGGCATGGGGACACCATTTCTCAGCAGGTGGTCTAAACCTGGGCCCTGCAGCACTGTCAGAGAAGACAAAAGGTGCCCATTTATATGGCTAGGCCAAGGGAAATGGGGTTATCTCAGACTGCTGATAGCCCCTTTCTCTGCGAAACGCATAATGCCCCATAAGCACTGCTCAGAGGCAGATAAAAATACATTTGGATCAAAGAGGTAGTTTCCTTATTTTGTCTCCAAGGACAGATCAGAGAGCTGGACCATATGTGGGCATATCAGTTTTTGCTTTTGGCAGGAGTTTGTGTTTTCCTCCCCACACACGGAAAAGTCTGCCAACGTTGATATCTGAAGCTGAGGTGATAGCCTACGGGCTGTGCTTTGTCTTTTCCTGACCCACTCCCAGACTTCAAGGTCTGTGCTATCGTTTCATAGACAGGCCAAGCCCAGACATCCACAGCAATAGCAGTGAAGTCCACTTGTGCCTGCTGGATGTGCGCCGACCTCCTTGATGATGCTGATGATCTCCACAACAGGAAGCTGCTTCTGCAACTCTGCAGGCCCACAGCAGCATCCCCATTGAACGGGTGGGGAAAGCGAGGATCAGGGACCATTTCCTCACAGACCAGTGCTCAACCATAAGCCCCACCACCCCAGAAGACTGAGGTCTTTCAAGACTCTGCAGATTTGGAATCAGATGGCTTGGGTTTGACTCCTGTCTCCACCATTTACATCCAGGCTCTTAATATCTCTGAGCCTCAGTTTCTTCATCTGTAAAATGGGAGTCAAAACAACTTCCAGAGCTGTTTGCAATTCAAACATGTGTGAAAGAGCTGTTCAGCCTGCAAATTGACTTGTAGATACTAGTGTTAAACAAAAATTATAGAAGGCCACTGTTTTGGACTAAGCTCCTACACTAGGCCCAACAGACCAGACTAAAAATTAGAATGCAGTCACCCCTGCTCACAAAACCAAAAGTGAGTTGTTATCTGGCCTTCCCAGAAATCAGAAGAGAGAGAGATAGCCTAATTTCCCAAACATGCCAGTTTCAGTTTCAATCTTCAATGGGCATAATAATAAAGTTCCCTCTGTTGTAATCCTTACAACAAAGAGTAACCTGAAACAACCTGATGTTAACCAATCACTTATCTTCCTGTTGTTCTGTCTGCCTGTTACCTCCCGTTGGGAAAATAAAATAGTTTGGTCAGGGCCCTCGCCTCAGGTCCAGTTGAGTGTGGTTTTAGCACATCCTTTGTAAGCAAATTGTGTGCGTTTGCGTGCGTGCGTGCGCGCGTGTGTGTGTGTGTGTGTGTGTGTGTGTGTGTGTGTGTAGTTAGTGCACATTTGCGCCAAAGTATCTTTTTACTTTTGTTGCTGTTCTTGTGTGTGTGTGTGTGTTTGAGAGAGAGAGAGAGAGAGAGATTGAGTTTTAGTGAAGCAGGCGGACGGGCATCTGCCTTGGGCATCTGCCCGGCACAGCCATGCTTTCCAACCTATGGCTCCAAGGACCCTTTGGCCAGTTACCTAGCTCATAGACCTGCACGTAAGGGGTCTGGTGACCTAGACTGGCATGTGAGGGGTCTGGGGACCCAGCCTGGCATGTGAAGGGTTTGTGACCCAGTCTGTGAGAGAGTTTCAGGGGTCTATGAGCTCCAGACCCAGCCCTAGCCCAAGCCGGAGCACTGCAATTGGCTCAGCTGGTGCAGAATTACCAGCAGGTAAAAGAGCCCAACAACTGGCGTGGTCGAGTAGCTTTACAATTGGCATCACGAACAGGATTAAGCGCACTACAATTGGCAGTGTTGACAGAATTCCAGACATTAGCCTTATCTGTGGCTTAGCGTGGCTCCACACCTCCTTAGAAGGAAAGTAACTTTGAAATGACCAAGTCGCGTTTTGTTCTTTGTTCCTGCTTTCCTCAGCCCTTTTTCTGTCTATTAAGCGAATCTCCTCTGCTTGACTCACTGGAACAAATTCTATTTTGTGGAATGAAGTGTTGCCAAATTCTAGACTCGCAATGAAGCCAATTAAGATCTTTAAACTAAATTTGTTATAATTTTGTCGTTTGACAGTAGGTATTACTTCGTGTTCTTATAACTGAGCACTGCCTCTGGGAGGCAGGTGCTGTTGTGCACTGAGGTGCAGGAAGGCTGCAGGCCTTGACCACAGCCAGGAAGACGGGAAGCCATCACGGGAACACAGGCAGCTGGCTCCCGAGAGAGGGCGCACTGAAGCCTAATAAACTCGGCCATGGTTATCACCCATGTATTTTTCTACGCTCAAGACTGTTAGGGGCGATGGCGCTTTCCAAGAGATTCTTCCCCTCCCTCCAAAACCTCCCAAAAGTCTATTCTCTAGTACGTCTCAATCTAGTGGGAAAAGATGTGATAAAAGTCATGCAAGCTGTTGCTGCTGGTAATGGCTCAGTCTGTAACCCGCCCTGGGCGTTTGCATCCAGACCAAAGCCTGGAGGAGATACGTTTCATTCAAGGAGCCTAATCCTCACTCGAATAAACCCGTTAAACCTTCTCGGTGGCGCCGCCCCTGCGGCCACCACCCAGGCTCCCCTCGAAAGAGGGCCCTGGGAGGAAGGCGGGTCCCTGCCTCCGCGGCTGGCGGTCCCGGAGCTTGGGAGTGACACGCGCTCCCCTGCGAGCTCACCCAGCCTGGTGCTCCGGGCGTCGGGGCGCACCGAGGCCCCGGGCGCGGGTCCCGCAGAGCGCAGCCCTCAGGCGGGTTCTCCGCCTTCTCCCTGCCGGCTGGGGCGTGGGCGGGGGCTGGGCCGGCCACGCCCTGGGGCGGGGCCTCTTCCTTGCCCCGCCCCCGCCTCGGGTCTAACCCGGTTCCTCCCTCTGTAGGACGGCATTGGTGCCGGCCTCCCGGTGGCTGTGAAGGTTTAATGAAATGCATGAAGACAGACAACGATTGCAGGGTAGACGGTCACAGCTGTCCATCCTCCCCCCACGCCCACGCCAGCCCCCCCTGCCGACACCCATCACACCCGCCTCCCACGCTGGCACCCTTCCTGATGCCCTCACCGCCCTACAGAGTGCGTGCCAGACCCCAGGCCGAGCGGCAGCTCCACTCCCCTCTGCGCAGGGCCTGCTCTTGGCCGGCACAGCGTGGGCGGTGCAGACGCAGCAGGGACCCGTGTGCCCGCGGGCAGGGATGGGCCGAGCTGTGCAAACTCGCCTCTCAGGATTTAACCTGAGAGACCCAGAAGAAAGTTGCCGTTTAGCTGGAGGCAAAGCTAGACGTCTTCCTTGAAGAGTGCTGAGGCCAGCCAGCTTGAGCCATCCTCTTGACAGTGTTGGAGAGATGAGTGAGCAGGAGGAGAGAGGAAGCAGCAGGCAGAGCCGCCAGAGGCGCAGAAACCTGAGAGAGAGAGAATGGGTGAACTTGGGCTGACATAACAAAAGACCTCAGGCGTTTATTTTCTATATTTCTCCTCACTTCTGGAGTCTGGAGGTCGGAGATCAGGGTGCCACCGTGGTCAGGTTCTGGTGAGGGCTCTCTTCCCGGCTTGCAGACTGCTGCCTTTGTAATCGTAGCCACTTTCAAAAATGCCCTGTAGCTTGCTTTCTTGAAAAATAACTATTTTTCTTGCTTTGTACTTAAGCCCTAAGCCATTAACTAAGATTAAAGCACAGCACAGCAAGGTCACATGAACCCAGCTCAGCTGGGATTAAGACGAGGTCATCTGGAGCCTAAGATAATGTCAAGGAGGAGAACAGAAATGAGAGGGAGCCTTGGCGCCACAGATGACCTCAGAAGGTGGCTGACTGTCACACTTGAAGATTGTGCAGCTGGCCCCTTGCATGCAGCCCCAATCCCCAAACCCCATAAAATCTCCCTTTCCCTGGCAATCAGAGCCTCTGTCTCCTGGTTGACGTCTTGTGTAATAAAGAGCTTTTCCTTTAAGTACCATCTGGCGAGTGTTATTGGCAATGCTATAGCAGCAAGCGCTCGGACCCAGTTAGGTCAGGGATTTAGCTGACGGAGTCGGGGTCCTATTGTGAGAAGCGGCATGCAGCAGACGTGTGTCCTGGGCCAACTCTCACAAGTTGGCTGATGGCAAAGGGGAATCCCTTGAGATTCTTTCCACCTTCTCCGTGTGTCCTCACATGGTGAAGAGAGACAAAGAAAGAGCAAGCTCTCTCATGTCTCTTCTTATACGGGCACTAATCCCATCCTGAAGGCCCCACCCTCCTGACCTCATCTAAACTAGATTATCTCCCAAAGTCCACATCTCCAAAAATAGTCATATTGGGGGTTAGGACTTCAACGTAGGAATCTGGGGGACACAGACATTCAGTGCACAACAGATGGGCTCAGCGCTAAGCTGTTCCTTGCCCAGGCCCAGCCTGGGAGCCCTGCTGTTCTTTGGCTCCAGGCCCTGGACTCTCATAGCTGCTGACTACACACAATAAACCCTCACGAAGCATCTTGAGTGGAATTCCTCAGGCACCCCAAATAACCATAAGAAAAGCAGCATGCTTCTTGCTTCCCCAGTTAGATTGTAAATCTGCTGACCCATCCACAGCCCCATTTTCTGAGGGCCAAATGCACTGGGTCCCTGCAAGGCAGTAGGGACTACAGAACGCAAGGAGAGCTGACCCTGCCGTGGGGAGCACATGAACCCGGAGTACCCAGCTGTCTGTGGAGCAGGCAGATGATCTCCAACTAGACACGGCACCCACAGGCAAATGTCCCCAGCAGGAAGAGACGGGCTTCGAGAGCTTGTCCTTGGTGTGAGACTTAACATCGAGATGCCTGCACTTAGAAAAGTAAATAACGCTCCAAATACCTTGGCCAGAATACTTCGCTGGCTTTGGCTCACAAATAATTCATGTTTGGTCTAAATGGGTTTATTCTGCCTCGTTTGATTGATTAGTTTCCTTAGAAAGCCATGGCATCAGGGAGTGAAGGATCTGCAAAGTCTTCACTCAAGCAGGGGAAGAAGCAAGGAATTGAAAGGCTGGGAGGGCTTCTCAGGGCAGACTGTTAGCAATTGCTATTAGATGAAGGAATCGTTTGGTGGGATTTAAAAGGGTAGTAAGCACAACTCAAGAGAAAATATCAGGCAGAATATTTCTCCCTAATCTCGCCAGAGGGTAGACAGGAGACAGGCTAATGTCCTTCAATGTCAGGGTGGCAGCGCAGGATTCACGCAGCTCTTCCCAAGAGAGGGCTGACTGCTATAGGGGCTGACAGAGTGCCTGCCACAGGTCCTTCCCAAATGCCACTAAGCCGCTATCCCTCCCAAACTGGCTCTGATGGCTTAGTTCCATTATGCAGTGGAATTGAAGAGCCATAGTGAGGAAATAAACCAAAAGAAAATGGTTAGGAGGAGGAGGCCACCAACCACAGTCAGCAGAGGCCAGGATGGTGCTGCCAACCCCAGGGGTGCCATTTGCATTGGCCATTTGTACAGGACCATGCACAGGGAAGCCCCACAAAGGCTTCTGAACACAGGCTGCAGGGAACAACTGACAGGTGGGGCAGGGACTGAGTCCACGCCCAGACCAAAACACCCCTCCTGGAGTAACCTCCCTCAAGCAGGACGGCAAAGCAGGGTCCTTCGGCTGGCCACCCGCTTCGCCTCAGAACCTTGAATCTCATAGCAAGTAAGGTCTCCCCAGCCTGGGTTACTGACTGTGTCAACCCCTGGGCTAAGAGCTTTACATGATTCATCATACAAATCCTTACAGAAAACCCTGGTAGCCAGGGCTGGCATTACACTCATACTCCTGATGAAAAATCTAAGCACAGAGAAGGGAAGACTGGCCCAGGGTCATATCCCGAAGACTTGCTGGTGGGTGACATGAGGGAAAGGAGGACACTGGTCTATGCCTTTAACCCTCGCCTGGTGGGTGCTGGTGCTTGTTGGACATGCAAGTGGAAATGTCACAGGGGGTGAATATGAGTCTGCAGCTCAGCGGAGAGGTTAGGACAGAGTTAGAAATGTTGATGAAGGTGTCGATGGCAAGTGGAATCTATTTACACGCCTGGAATATCTGCAACATGGGGCCACAGCTGCCCTCCATTCCCAACCGATGCCCTTCTGCTCCAGCTGGGGTGGGGGGTAGGGAAGGTTCCCTCTAAGTCTCTTTCTGAGGCCCTGTCCCTCTGTTCCGAGGTGCCTACCACCAAACATCCAGGCCCATCGGAAAGCAGGCCATCCCCAGGGCTGCGTGGCAAGGGTTGAACACTTGGGCAGATGGCACCCTCTGTGCCCCTCCCCCACAAATGAGTGCTTCGCCTCAAGAACTCATGCCTGCTTCCACTGACCCTGCCTCTCTTGTCCAGAGGATGCTTCGCCTTCCTCCCCACCTTTCCCTTTGTCTGGTCTTACCTAGTTTTGGGGGAGAGGAGAGTCCAGTCCTACAGGCTTGCTTACCTTTGGAGAACCTTTGCTCTAAATCCCCATCTCTGTCTCTTTCTTCTCTTCAGTATGAAACAGGGGAGGGGAATCAGGCTTTGGGGTCCTTCCAAGATGGACAGGGGTAGGGCCCAGCTGGGGTCCCCTAGGGAGGAGTAGACATAAGGAAGCGAAGAGGCCATGTCCAGACTGAGCCGAGCAGAAGGGCGAGCTGAGAGGGGCAGCTGGAGCAAACAGAACCTCGGGGTGAGGGGGCTGCCCAAAAGCCAAGAACAGGGCAGAGCAGGGCTGTCAGTGCTTGCAAGAAGTAAAGAGGAGCACAGAAGTGAGACTTGGCAACCTGGAGGATATTGGTGACTGTGACGAGCTCGCTTTCGATGAGTGGTGGGAGAAAGGGCAGTTCCTGTGGGATGATGAATAAATGGGATGCATGGAGGAAGGGGCCACCTGTGGGAAAACAGTCTGCATGGAAGTCGGGGCTGTCTCCCAGGGGTGGCACGTGCTATGCAGAAGAGCCTGGGACTTTATCCTGGAGGGGACAAGGAACCAGCAAATGTGGAATGTTGATCCACTGTTTTTTCAGCCATTCCACAGTTGGCTGAGTCCATAATACTAATCCTTCCTGTTTACACATCTTCTCTCCACAAAGAATATTTGCAAATTACAAATGCTAATCAGGTCTGTCTTTCTAGTTTGGGTTTTGTGTGTGTGTGTGTGTGTGTGTGTGTGTGTGTGTGTGTGTGTGTGTGTGTGTGTGTTTGTATGGAAATGCCTTTATTGTTTTTTTCTGATTACAGAAATAACATGCTGGTTAAAAAAAAATCAAATAATCTAGAAAATGTATAAAATAGACTATAATTTTTCCCCTTGATTCTGCCTCCTGAAGTTAACCACAGCTTGGTGTAGATCCTTCCAGACTTTTTACTCTACATCTTTTTTTTTTTATAACAAAAATAGACTGATACGTTACATACATTGTTCTGCACCCTGCTCTTATACCTAACAATGATCAGCTTTCCACATCAGTACATAATAATTTCATTGTTTCAACAAGGTCAAAGGATTCCACTGTTTCATGGGCTATTATTTATTGTATTATCCCTTTAACCACATAGATTTAGGGTGTTTCCACTCTTTTTGTTATTCTGTGCATGGCTGAAATAAATATCCTTGTACATATTTAGTGCATCTGTGCAGGTACTTTCTTACAAATTGCATTATGGTCAATGGTAATGATATTTGAAATGTTAATAATAATTTCCATATTTTCCCCCAGAAAAACAGAAAAGCAATACCACTATCATTAAGAGTGACTTTTTTTTTTTTTTTTTTTTTTTAAAAGATGACCGGTAAGGGGATCTTAACCCTTGACTTGGTGTTGTCAGCACCACGCTCAGCCAGTGAGCGAACCGGCCATCCCTATATGGGATCTGAACCCGCGGCCTTGGTGCTATCAGCACCACACTCTCCCGAGTGAGCCACAGGCCGACCCAAGAGTGACTTTTTTATCTTTACCAAACTGATAGATGAAAAATGATCTTCTGTGGGGATGTTGGTAGTGGAGGGAGCTGTGCATGTGTGGGGACAGGAGGACATACGGGAAAATTCTGTGCCTTACTCTCAATTTTGCTATGAACCCAAAACTCCTCCATAAAACAAAGTTTATTAAAAAAATTGTTTCTTAGTATTATTTTAATTTTCATTAGTTCAACTTATTTTGAAGTTGAACAGCTTTTGAGGCATTCATTGGCCAGGCATGTTAATTTTTCTAAAAATTTCTTGCTTCTGTCTTTTGCTCATTTTTCTATTACATTTTTCACCTTATTGGGTTATCTGAGATTTTCATATGCTATGAAGAGTAAGAAGTTGTCTTAAATAGAAGAAAAAGAACTGACTCTTAAAATACAGACCCAGGGGCGGGCCCGGTGGCGCACTGGAGAGTGCGCCGCTTGGGAGTGCGGCGGCGCTCCCGCCAAGGGTTCAGATCCCATGTGGAGACCGGTTCCCGCTCACTGGCTGAGCGCGGTGCGGGCGCGACACCGAGGGTTGCAATCCCATTACCAGTCAGTAAAAAAGACAAAAAGGAAAAAAAAAAATACAGACCCAGGATGCGGGGAGAGGAATGAGTTGAGGGGCAGGCAGGAGTGGGCAGTCGAGAGGCTGTTCTCTGTAGACTCCTATCCCACACCCGGCGTGGAGCGGACACTGGTCAGTGTTGACACTTGTCCCCCTTCCAGCAATCACCCCTGCAATTTTGGCCCTGGGCTCCCCCTTTCCTCCCCTATCTTCATTTTACATTATCTGTTTTTAAAAAATATTCCTTCAATCACATGATCCTGCTGTGAGTTTTTTACATTGTCCTAGTTAGACAACAGGAGGCAGGTAAGAAGTCCCTTGCAAAAAGTACTCTGGCTTTGTTTGTTTATTATTCACTTACTTACCAAGTGTTTGCGGGGGGCATGCGACATGCCAGTAAGGTCAAGGGGCTCCCCATCCAGAGGGTTGCCGGACACATGAACGATTAAATCCAGTGTGACCAATGCTAAGATAAAGAAGTGTGGGGAAGGGGAAAGGAGAGAAATGAGCCCTGGGATGGGGGAGGGGAGGGTAATTGGGGAAGTCTTCCTGGACGGGGTGCTCCTGAACAGAGATATCAAACGTAATAAACTCATGTGGTGGAGCTGTTACTAGTTCCCCAGTATGTTTTCCCTTTCTCTCCACCATCAGCTGGATTTGGGTCCATCTAGAGTAAGAAAAACATTTCCCAGACTCCCTTGCAGCAGATTTGGTCACATGACTAATTCTGGCCAATGAATGTTAACAAGTGATGTCCAGTTTCCAGGTTGTGTCTGTACAGGGCAGGGCTGTGTCTCTCCTTGCATCTTATCTTCTCTCTCTTCTCTCTGGCTGAATGCAGACACAGTGAGCAGCCACTCTAGAGGCTCTTCATCCTCAATGACCAAGGGAAGCTACGAAGAGCTGCCACACTAGCTATTTTGTTCACATGTATGTTTATGGAGGGCTTGCTTTGTTATGGGCACCTTGCTAAGCACCTTACAGATACCACCTCATTTAATCTTCTCAACCAGAGAAGCAGGTATCGTTACTATCCCTATTTTGCAGATGAGGAAACTGAGTCACAGTGAGGTTAAGTAACTCATCAAAGTCACACAGCTTGTGAGAGATGTATCTGGAATGTGCACTCTTACTGCAGACTCTGAGTTTAGAGACACTGCATTTTGCAGCCTCCCTGTGGCTTCCTGCATCCCTCATAGACAGGCAAAGTTCCTGTCCTTGTGGGGCTAACAGATCCCACAAGTGAGCAGCTAAAATAGATTGTATGTAACACAATGAGATATGCTATGGAGAAGATTAAAGCAGGCATCAGGGATGGAAGGGGCAGGATCAATTTAACAGAGTGATCAGTGTTGCTGAGAAGGGGACATCGGAGACTTGAAGGAGGTGGGAGGGAGCTGTGAGGATTTTGGGGGGACACACTGGCCTGCTTTCAAATCCCAGCTTGACTGCACATTAACACCTGTCCTTGAATTCTTGACTTAGCATCTGAAGCTTACCTCATCTGTGAAGCTTACCACGGCAGGCTGGGATGGCGAGTGGAGAGAACAGTAAGTGCGCATGTGGCGGAGCGCATACCACGGCGCAGTGCCCGGGGAGTGTTAGAGCCAATGACAATACCACAGTTCTACGGTGCCCCCCAAGTTCAAGGCACATGCTCAGTGCTCTACGATCCTTCCAGCTAACTCGCCAAAGTCAGACATCCTCATAGCATGCCCTGAGAGGTAGACCTGAGCATTACTCCCACTTTACGGGAGGGGATACGTAACTTGCACAAGGTCCCACAGGTCACACAGTTAGGTCAGAGTTGTGTTCTTACTGCCAGCCTTCCCGTGACAGTGCACCTGGAGGAGCACCTTCCTCATTCAGCGGCAACTGTGAACTGAGCCTCTTTATGTGCCAGGCGCTGTCCAAGGGACTGTGATGATGCAGGAACTGGTCAAAGCAGAACAAGGACCTGACTGTACTAAGCTGACCTGTCCATTTATTAGGTCAGCAGTGATGACCTGACATCCCTGAGAAGGGATAGGACAGGAACAAAGCTCTCTGATGAAGAGGTCAAGAGTCACCCTCCACTCTGTGGGAGGGACCTTTGAACCCAAATGAAATGAGGTGTCGGCCCCACAACGATGAGAGAGAGGCAGTCCCGGCAGAAGAACAAGCAAGCGCAAAAGCCAGCACTGCATGGTGCTGCAACTGGTCAGAGGCCGCGGTGGCAACCACACTGTGGTCACTTCCTCCTCCGTCTCTCACTTCTCATGCCTGTACCTCCCAAAAGCACCCTCCGTCACCCCTAATCCTCCACCTCAGAGTCTGTTTCTGAGATACCCAACTTAAGTTAGGAGACAGTCCTGCAGTTTCTCCATGAGAAAAGGAGGGTCACCCTGCCAGGGCTGGTGGGCAGCCAACATTCACAAAGATTCCACAAGTCTTTGCCACACGCTGGGCACACCACCCTGCTGCCACCTCTAACAACCTCAGGAGGTGGTTCTTACAGGTCTCCATTTACAGGCTGGAGAGGGAATCTCAACAAGGGTGACTAACTTGCCCACAGTCACCAAAACTCTGTGGTGTACTGGAGCCAGCTTATACCTGGCTCAAGAGAGCCTATTGCTACATTTTCAGGAATTGTGTG
This sequence comes from Galeopterus variegatus, assembly GCF_000696425.1. NCBI lineage: Eukaryota > Metazoa > Chordata > Mammalia > Dermoptera > Cynocephalidae > Galeopterus > Galeopterus variegatus. The sequence continues at coordinate 90,540 of NW_007728221.1, forward strand.
AGCTAGTGATTAAACACAGCCACTGTTAAAAACTAAATGATATAAACTTAAAATTAAACACATTATATTAAGACAAAGGCAATACATACACAGAATGCACCACTTCCAAATTGCTTTACTACTTTATCCGAGCTGCTGAGGTTATTTACGTCAGCTGGACCTGTGTGGTGACTACACGATAGTGCTGGCCCCTGAGCTTTTCTTCCCAACTGTGCATTCAGTGACCATGGTGGGAGTATTAACACTACAGAAGCCAGCAAGTGCCACAAGTGTGGGCTTGGCTTATAATATTATTGGTTTTAGTGATAGAGAAATGCTAAAAATGCCAATTACACTTTCAAGTGTATCGCATCTGTAGGTGTTACCATTTGAACAGTGCAAAAAAAGAAATAGTCTTCTAGTATGCAAAAATTATTATCCCTTTCAACAAAGAAGCCACTCACATCACTGACAAATGAGTGGAGGTCCAACATTGATCAGGGCCTGGATCTCAGCCTCTTGAGGAAGTTCATGGATTCCCCAGAGCTCACTTCATCCAGTGGTGCCATCATTAGGACCTCAGCTCCCAAGGTACCAGGATGTTTTGGGGACTTTCCAGAAGCCAGAAGAGCAGGACTGGGCTCTCCTCCCAGATCAGAACCCCGGATCCTGGGGTGAACAACACGAGCTCAAAAATGAATAAAATATGTAGAAATAAATTTAACAAAAGAAGTGCAAAACTTACACTCTGAAAACTACAACAAACTGCGGATCAAAAATATTTTTTAAAATTGCATCTGTACCGAACATGTACAGACTTTGTTTCTTGTCATGGTTCTCTAAACAATACAATGTAACAAGTACTTACACAGTGTTTACATTGTATCAGGTATTAGAAGTAATCTAGCGATGATTTAAAGTTTGTGGAAGAATGTGCATAGGTTATTTGCAAATACTACACTATTTTATATCATGGACTTGAGCATCTGTGGATTGTGATATCCACAGGAGGCCCTGGAACCAATCCCCCACAGATGCTGAAGGATGCCTGTACCGGCACTTATAGTATTAATTTCCATTCTGCACTTCTTTTTCTGCATTGCATAAGTTTTGGTATGTCATGTCTTCATTTTCTTATTTTTTGCTGCTTTGTTTTGTTTCGGCAGGGGAATGTGTTTTCATTTTCATTCATCTCAGAGTATTTTCTGATTTTACTTTTGATTTCTTCTTTGATCCATTGGTTATTTAGGAGTATGTTGTTTAATTTCCATTTACTTGCACATTTCCCAAACTTTTTTTTGATGTCAATTTCTAATTTCCTTCTATTGTGGTTGGAGACCATACTTTGTATTATTTTTATCCCTTTATAGTTATTGAGGATGATTTTGTGACCTATGGTAGATCACGAAGAATGTTCCATGGACACTTGAGAAGGCTATGCATTCTGTTGTAGGGAGCAGTGTTCTGTAGATGTCTGTTAGGTCTTTTGGTTTATAGTGTTATTCAACTCTTCTATTTCCTTGTTAATCTTATGTCTAGTTTAATACATTATTTAAAGTGGGTTATTTAAGTCTCTGACTACTATTGTTGAATTGTCTATTTCTTTTTTCATTTCTGTCAGTTTTTGCTTCATGTATTTTAATACTGTTATTAGGTGCATATACGTTTGTAATTGCTGTGTCTTCCTAACCGACTGACCATTTTATCATCATAAAATATCCCTATTGGTCTATAGCAATATTTTCTGTTTTAAAGTCTATTTTGTCTAATATTAGTATGGCCACTCCAACTTTCTTGTAGTGACTGTTTGCATGATATATCTTTTTCCATCCTTTTACTTTTAATCTATTTATATTTTCAGATCTAAAGTAGACAGCACATGGTTAGATCGTGCTTTTTAATACAGTCTGACAATCTCTACCTTTTGATTGGATTGTTTAACCCATTCATTTCACGTTGTTGCATTGACATCTGCCATTTTACTTTTTATTTTCTATGTCTCATCTCTTTTTTCTTCCTCTATTCTTCCTCTACTGCTTTCTTTTGCATTAAGTAAGTACAGTCATGTGTCTCTTAACAGGTATACATTCTGAGAAATGCATCATTAGGCAGTTTTATTGCTGTGTGAACATCTTAGGGTGTACTTACACAAACCTAGATCGTATAGCCTACTACACATCTAGGTTATATAGAATAGCCTGTTGTTCCTACGCTACAAACCTGTACCACATGTTACTGTGCTGAATACTGTAGGCAATTGTAACACGTTGGTAAGTATTTGTGCATCTAAACGTATCTAAACATAGAAAAGGTACAGTGAAAATACAGCATTATAATGTTATGGAACCACTGTAACATATGTGGTCCATCATTGACTGAAACATTATTACGTGGCACATGACTACTATAGCATTTTAACTTCTTTGTCAACTTTTTCACTATATTTGGGGGCTATGTTTTTAGTAATTGCTCTAGTTCTTACCATGTGTATTTTAACACCAAAATCAGTTTCAGATTTATACTAGCTTAATTTCAGTGATACATAAAATGTTATTCCTATACAGCTTAATTCTCTTTCCTCCCTTTTTGTGGTATTATTGTTATACGTGTTACATCTATTAATGTTATAAGCCCAACAACACATGGTTATAATTATTGCTTTACTATCTGTCGTCATTTCCTCAGCCCAGTGCAGCTTTGCTCGCAGCCACCTCCTTTGTGCTGTTATTGGCAAATACATTACATTTCTGTATGTTACACACCCTAGAATAAATTATAAACATGCTATTTTATACAATTGCTTTTTAAATCAGCTAAGAGGGGGAAAGAGACAAATATGCATTTATACTGTCTTTTATAATTACACGATTGCCATTTTCTCTTTTTCATGCCCATCTGTCTCTTCACTACCCTTCCCTTCCCCTCCCTTGGCCCCTTATCAGGCATCTGCAGGTTTTCCTGGGACATTCAGGACAGGGGTATCCAGGTGCCTCCCTCAGCAGCTGTGAGAGCTGCCATGGAGGGTGAGCCCCACCAGAGCAGGAGAAACAAGGGAGGACACAGTGAGCTCTCTGTCTTTGGGGCCTGCGTGGAGATATTTTCAGGAATGAAATGTGACCGAACCCCTACTGTGTGCCAGGAACCAGGCGAGGCACGCTACATACATGATCACTATCCTCACAACAGCCTGGCCAGGAAGTTATCATCATTTCCATTTTACAGATGAGAAAGATTAAATGACATGCTTAAGGTCAACAGCTGAGGCAAGATTTTAACACCACTTTGTCTTATTCCAGTGCCAGAGCTGGATCAGCTCCCCACAACACTGGAGGGGGTGCATATTTTATTCACATTCAGGTACATTCCTTGAATCATGGCAAAGGGTGTCTCCAGATCCTCCTCCCAGAGGTAACTTGATAGATCCCCCTGATTTTACACTGTTCTATAGAATCCAAAGATCAGAAGGGGAAATGTGTTTTGTTTGTTTTGTTTTTAATTTGGGGTTTTGGGCTTTTTGTGTGTGTGTGTTTTATTATTATTATTAAAATTCCCTTTACCTTCCCACAAAATAATGGAACACCTGGCTAAAAGGAAAAAAATTGAATCACATTTGCATTCTGTCAAGCTGGGCAGCATAACCTCAAAATACAGAGGTTCTGTTACTTTTCGATAATTTTTTATTTTGTTTTTTGTTGTTGTTTGTTTGTTTGTCTGTTGGCAGCTGGCCAATACGGGGATCCAAACCCATGACCTTAGTGTTATAAGGCTGTGCTCTAAGCAACTGAGTTCAATAATTTTTTAAAACTTTTTTCATTGTAAAAGCAATACAAACATTAAAATGGAAGTAATATATAATCCCTGAAGGAAATTTTAAAATGCAGAAAAGTATAAAGAAGAAAATATAATCCACACAAAAGTCCTGTATTCAAAAACAACCACTATAAACATTTTGGTGCACGTTCTTTTTTTTTTTTTTAAGCCTTTTGTATGTGTACATTCTGTGTAAAATATTGCTTTCTTCATTTAACGTTTCATGAGCATTTACCCACGTTATCACTTCTTCCTAAACATGGTTTTAATGGCTGCCTGCTTTGCCATCATACAGTTACGCCATCATATTCTTGAGCGCCACCTCCACACACACGCCCCCTCCCCCAGCAACCTCATTGCCCAGACCATAGATGTGCACTTGAGCGTGATTATGGGGCCCTCTTCTAGGCACTGCTGGGGTGAGAGGCCGGGTGCAGGAAGGAGAGGGAGAAGCAGGGAGCAGGGGAAGACATGCTCTCTGCCCTGGAAGAAACTGATGGCGAAAATAATGGCCTCAAAGGAACGAACCTTGGACTTTGGAAAGGATGGAGATAGCAAGGTTACAATTCAAAACCAAAGAGAAATAGCAATCCCAGAAGATAAGATAAAGTGCCTCAGTCCATCATCAGCTCCGATGTGGGGGCTCAGGTTCTAGTCAGAGTAAAATTCCGGCAACTCCCCAGAACAAAGTCTGTTTTGAGCTGGCCTTGGTGGAAGGTAAGGTGGGGTGTCAGGTATCAGCTGTGCTGAAGGGTGTCAGGGTCAGAGCTGGGGGGGGAGGGACAGGACAGCAGTGGACAAATGTGAGCAGCAGACAAGCATGGTGGGCAGAGCTCAGTCCTTCCCAAAGGGGCCAGGCCCCACCTCAGCCCTCCAAAGGCATTTGAGGGAGAAGAACCTGATGCACATGGCAGCCAAGGAAGATTGCAAGACAGATGGGAAGAGAACATAATGTGAATAGAGGCCAGCTAGGAGTGGACTGGGCTTGGCCTGCCATGTCCATTCTCCTCCTCCAGGTTGCAGGACCCCAATTTTTCTTGGGGAACCCCCTCCTCACTAGATCCAATCTTGGAAGAACAGCAGCCAAGGACCAGTTCTTAGTGTGGGTTCGCAAAGCCTAGCATAGGCTGGAGATCACCCATCCTGCCAGGACCCCAGGATGACTGTCCTGGGACTTCTGCTTTGGCTCCTGTCCTGGCTCAATTCAACCTATCCTTCAGTTCAGGTGGCCACCCCACAGTCTTCCAAAAACTTCCCTTTCCCTTGAGTTGACCAGCCACAGCTTCTGCTACTTTTCCTAAAGAATCCTGCTCAGGGCTACAGGCCCACAAAGGAATGAAATCTGCAGAGTCCCCAGCACCTTGGTGCTCCAGGCCCTGTGGGTGCCCAGTCGTCTAATCCTCACCACCACCAGAGAAGGACACTGAGCTGCTGCGACTGCCCCAGGTCACCAGGTGACTGGTGACCTCCACTCCACTCTGCTCTGTCTGACCTCGGAGCATGGTGCTTCTCCTGACCACAGGGCTCAGACTTTACAAGCTTAGCTGCAGACTGACCCATACATGGAAACCTCTCAGGCACGGAGCCCCCAGGACCACCCACCGGCAGGACCTAGACCTGGCTAGGGGAGGACAGAGTCCAATTCCAGGAGATGTCAGGATCCCGGCAACACCTTGAGGGACCCTCTTTCAGAACCACACCAGGAACGCTAAGAGGTCTCTTAATGACAAGTGTGGACACAGCCCACAAAATTGCAGCTTGCTGCCTCTGTCTGAAAATCTCCCCCACTAAAATAGACATTAGAATAAAGCAGACAGAGGCTGTAGTTGAGGGGTGGGGCAGACATGAGGGTCACAGGCTCAGAGCTGATGTGCGTTCTCCCTGCTCCTCATGGTGAGATTCAAGGGCAATCGGGAGGGGTGCGTGTGTATGTGCACGTGTGTGTGTATGTGTCCGAGTGTCCACTGATGTGATGTGTAAGCCTGTAGGACGGCTGTGTGACTTCAGTGGGAAGAAGGTGTTGGAGGGGCATGCAAAGTTCCACTTACTAGAGCTCAGCCTCAGTTTCCTCATCTGCAACCCCAATGGGTTTGATGAACACACAGGTGAGACTGAAAGCAATTTATATGAGAACCTGCAGATTTCTCTCCTTCGTGGCAGGGGACATGATCTTATACCTCTTTGTACCCCCAGAATTTAGAAGACTACCTGGCCTGTGGCAGCATTCTGTATGATTTCATTTTTAAAATGGTGATGATAATGATGGTGACAATGTCATTTTAACACACTGGCATCCAAACTTTTTTAAAAAACTTACTGTCAAAATGTTTGTTTACGTTCAAAGTTTTTGAACTATGTGTCATGTATTCTAAAGAAATCTTAAGCGGAACTCAATATTTTTTTTTTTTTTTTCCCCCTTTTTGTCTTTTTTTCGTGTCCGGCAACGGATCGCAACCCTCAGTATTGCTCCCGCACCTCGCTCAGCCGGTGAGCAGGAACCGGTCTGTATGTGGGATCCGAACCCTCAGTGGGAGCGCCGCCGCGCTTCCCAGGCAGTGCACTGTAGCAGTGCACCACCGGGCCGGCCCAGAACTCAATATTTAAAAACAAGTTTGAAGGGCCGGCCCATGGCTCACTTGGGAGTGCGGTGCTGATAACACCAAGGCCATGGGTTTGGATCCCAATATAGGGGTGGCCGGTTCGCTCACTTGGGTGAGCGTGGTGCTGACAACACCAAGTCGAGGGTTAAGATCCCCTTACCGGTCACCTTATTAAAAAAAAAAAAAAAAAGGCAAGTTTGAGAAGCAAAGTGGCCCTCGTTAGAGGGGAGGAGTGGGACAGAGCTTACCCACCATAGTCCCTCTTACCAAAAGCTCATCCCTGCAGTATATTTGTAGAAGCTTAGCACATGATTCAAAAATAGTATCAGGGGCCGGCCAGGTGGCGCACTGCTACAGTGCGCCGCTTGGGAGCGCAGTGGCGCTCCCGCTGAGGGTTTGGATCCCACATACAGACCGGTTCCCACTCACTGGCTGAGCAAGGTGCGGGCGCAGCACAGAGGGTTGCGATCCGTTGCCGGACACGAAAAAAGACAAAAAAAAAAAAAATAGTATCAGAAATAGTTTGCGAACCAATGTCTTAACCAGAGTATGCTGTTTTAATGGTAGAATTGGAGCTCTGGGACAAAGCACAGAGAAGGCAGTTTCAGCCTCTCCCAGGACCCCATATAATGGCCAGTTGGTCATTTTCCTGATTCTAGCCTCCCTAAGAGAAACGGAGTCGAGGTGGGACAGTCCTGGTGACTGCAGTTAATGATCACCAGTCTGTGCTAAGTCCCTAACCTCACTTAATAGACAGACATCCCTAAAAGCCAAATACCATTAGTATCCCCATTTTACAATTTTTTTTTTAAAAAGGAACAAAAGCTTAGGGAGGTTAAGTCACTTGTCTGAGATCAATAGCTACTAAGTGGTGGTTCCAAATAAAATCCGGACCAGACTCCAAAGTCTGCACTCAGGCTACTTTAGGGCTATGCAGAAGCAGAGGTAAGACGGCTGGCCAGACTCCCGAGCCCCTTCCACCTCGGTCCTCGTGCAAAGACACAAGGACCCCTGTGCCCCTGCCTGGGTGTGGCCAGTTCCATGGTAAGGGACACTCCCTGTGCCCCTTTGCTCATCTCTTCAGAGTGGCCCTCTGCCAAGACAACAGCTACGGGAAAAGCGTAGTTCTGTCATCAGCAATGAGGCCACGCATCCCACACAGACAAATACTAACAATCTGCAAAATCTGGTCTGGGTTCTCTATACCACAAACGTCAGTGGAAATCACCAGCGCTGTGTTCAGGACACGGGCGTGATCAGGAAAGACATCGCTTTCGGCCCTCCAGCTCCACGTCATCCACCTCCCGTAACGGCCTGCGGACCACCAAGCACCACCCCTGGGAGATGTGGCCGTGTGAGCGAGCGTCCCCGGCCTGCTCAGTCACGTCCCCCCGAAGGTGGACCCCGGAATGTGGAACGGGAGGCCCAGAACCCGCAGGAAGAAGCAAGTCAGCCTCAGCTGCGCAGAGCAGGGAGCGATGTCACCGCTCAGGGCCAGCTCCGCTGAGACTCGCCACAAGCGGGCAGGGGCTGAGCCGTCCTCCCAGGAGCCCGGCACTCCCCGGTGGAGGAGCAGGTGCAGGAGCACGGAGCAGAGCTCCCGGCCAGTGGGAAGGAGGGAAACAGGAGGGAGAGAGAAGGAAGGAGGGGCGGCCCGGCCACCGCACCCGCCGAGGAGGCCCTGCACACAGACCCTCCCAGGCACCGCTCCACCGCGACCCACACACGTTTGCATCTGGAAGGGAACGCGGAGATAGTTTGCTGCAATCGTGTGTTCTGCATTCACAGAAGAGAAAGTGAAAGCAGGGCGGGAATGGGCCCGCGAGCTCACCGAGCATGTTAGTGACCGCGCTGGGAGTGAATCAGGCTCTCCCGGCGCCCTCTCACATCGGCAGAGTCAGGACCCCGATTCTCCACCCAGAGGCCGGTGCCAACGTCCATTAAGCTTCTCTTGTGTGCAGGACCCCGTGCTAGGTGCTCAGGCCTCATACAAATCAACACACAAATAGTTACTTCATATAAACGGTGGTAAAAAGCATGTGGGGCTGAAAATCCCTGCAATCAGTGCACCTTAGTCTGGGACTGGATAACAGGGAGCACTTTCCTAAGGAGGAGGAATTTAAGCTGAAACCTGAGGGGTTCACCAGACAAGTGGGCAGAGAGAGTTCCAGGGAAGAGGGTCTCTCCCCTTTTCCCCCTCTCTCTTCTTCTCCCAGTCCTCCTCTAAGCAAACTTTTTTGTTTCTGGCCTGCACGCACAATACAGTCATTACTCACCACCCCGCCCCCAAGCCTGTACTCATGCAGCCCCACTGTAGAGCTAGGGCCGGGTCTGGAGCTCACAGACCCCTCAAGCCCATTGTCCAGACTGGGTCACAAACCCTTCACACGCAGGTCTATGAGTTAGGTAACAGGAAAAAGGTCCTTGGAGCCTTGGTTGAAGAAATAATAAGCTTTATGCAGCAGACACACATCTAAGAGCTAGGCAGTCCAAAGAGAAACTCTGAAACTCAACTGCTACCGGCAAAGTCCAAAGAAAAACGGAGCAGCTGCCAGCAAAGTAAACATGCTCTATTTTTAGACGTGAGCTCTGCCATCCAGCCACTGCTTCACAAACTCAAGAACACACAATAGCAAAAACTAAAAAGATACACTGGCACACATGCGCACTAACTCCACCCACACACAACTTGTTCACAATGTGCTGCACCACCCCCAACGGGACCTGAGGCAGGGGGCCTGACTAAACTATTCTATATTCCTCACACCTACCCTCATCCATCCTCTCACCCAGCGTTTCAGGTCCCGCCCCAGCCCTAGAAGCTCAGCCTCCTCCAAACCTACCCCTGTGAGTGGGGCCCTGCTCCAGAACTCCAGACCCCCCTCCACAACACATCCACAGGCTGGACACACCATGAGCTGTTAGGAGAGAAAGAGAGAGGAGAGAAGGTGGGGGGAGAGAGAGAGAGAGAGAGAGGCCCCATAAGATGTGGCAAGACACAACACGAGAGAAACTCTGGGATTCCTACTCCTTCTGGCTGCAGCCCACACCAGCTGGGCCCTGTGGGTGTGTCCTGAGTCCTGAACAAGACCCCATACCCTTCTCCCGGCTGAGGACAGAGCCATTTTACAGGCTGTCCCATCAAGGTGCTTGTCGGTTCAGTGGTCAGATAAACTGTCTTATGGAAACTCCTTCCTCCTGTTTGTTCTCTTAAAGCTCTGCAGAGTCCTTTACTGTTATTCTTTCCTTTCATCGGAGCTTCATGAGAAAGAAAACAACTTCCAGGCCTTAGTTTCTGAGGTGCTGGAGGAGGGGGGTAAGGTAGAGAAGGAATTTAACTAGAATAACCTCCAAGGACCATCCCTTTCTAAGTTCCAGGACTCCTCAACAATGAGTCTTTGGGAAAACATGGAACTGAGCAGGGGCAGAGATACATCAGGATCCCCTGACTGATGTGTGGCAGGGCTGGGATTCTGGCTGTGGATCCTCCAATCACTGTCCCACCTTCTCAGTAACTGTCCAGGAAGGACACCAGAGCTCTGCCGCTACCAACTTGAACCGTTCCAGCACAGGTGTGCCCTTTCAGGACACAAATAACAAGTGCTCTGAGCACCATGTCTATGCAGCCAACTTCATATGCTCAGCTTCCAGGCCCTTCCACCTCAGCCTAATGGGACAAGCTCTGAGCATGGGTGGGCGGGGGGGTACATATTCATCATGCCCAGACCTGGTCTCCTCCATCTGCTACCCCCACAGGCTCTCAGGAGTAAGGGCAGCAGGATAATCAACAGATAAATATCCTGGACACCAAGTCACTTGCCAGGGCATCTGATGCAACCTGTGACCTGCTGGAAAGAAAGGGAGCCAGTTTATATTAGCTGACCAATTGCCATGTGGTTTATGTGTGAGGAGGTGCTGATAAGCTGGGATTTTAAAAACCAAGACAGCTTCCAGTGTCTAGGAGTAGAGACAAGTCACCTTGAAGTGCATTTTTGTTTTCCTGGGAAATCACAGGAGTAGGCCCTGACCAGTTATGACTTCAGCGAAGTACCTTTGCCCCCAAGAAAGTCTATCAGAGGACCTTTTGTTTTCTGTGTTGTACACAAGGCCTCTAAGAGGGAAAGTAGTGACCTCACAACCCTGCAGCCCATAGGTGGGGTGCAGTACAGCCTGTGTGGGGACCTGGAATGAGGCCCTCACCAGAGTGGTGGACAGGCATCCACTGCACTGTGCAGAGCTTATGTTCAACAGCGACACCTTGTGGCAGAAACAGAAACGACAGTGCCTCTGGCTTGATTGGATTCCCAGGCTCTCTCTCCCCTGGTGTCTGGAAGTAGGACCAGCTCCACATTCTTGGATAGTTTGAAGAGTTTCTGCCCTTCCTACAAATGGAGCTGGTGAGACTAGTAGTTCATTGCCATATAATCATATATCTCTCCCTTTCTGCATGCACTGTCTTGTTTAATGCTCACAACCACCTGAGGAGTACATATCCTTGTCTGCATTTTGCAGAGGAAGGTGTTCAGGGTAAATGACCTTCCAAAAATCTCACTCCACAAGTAAGTGGCAATGCTGAAATTCAAGCCAGGCCAATTTGACTCCAGGATCCATACTCTTGCACTTCACAAGGCCTCTCTCTGCCCACAGCAGAAGCCAGAAACTAAAAAACATCTCAGAGCTGCATTGCCTCCAGGTATTACCTCCCTTTGCATTCAGCCCAGTTAAAGCTTCCCTGGAAACTCATCCCTATCTGCACCTACTCCAGTCCATGTAATGCCTCTGGTATCTGGCTCACATGTGTCCTGAGCCCCTTGGATCAAAAACCATATGTGCCACATGACATGGTTTTTTTGGTTGTTGCTGTTGTTTTTCCATTTTGCTTAGCTGATGCAAGAAACATGCCTAAGCAATCAGCATAACTTTTGAAAATCAATTTATATTCTGTCAGCCTGAGTGTCATTAACAACCTCTGCTAATACAGCAGTAATGAACATCTGGAAACACAGCAGCTGTAGGGGGAATGGGGTATAAAAAACACTAAGATGACAGCTTGTTTTTCATAAGCTAGATTGGCTCTGCGCAAATGGGAGAGGCAGAGACAAAATGCAAACCAGAGAGAGGAGGGGGGAAGAAGAAGAAAGGGCAGCTGTGCCCCAAGGAACACATCCACTGGGAATCACTCACTCCTCAAGCAGTGGTGGCCCATCTTCTCCCAGCCAGGCCTCTCCTGGGTAAGGTACAGTGTGCTCTCAGGGGTCTCCTGGCCAACTGAGACCAACAGTTCAGCTTATGAATGTCCCCAGATGAGTGAGCACCAGGTGCTGGGTAAGCCTCTAGCAAGGCCACCTGACAGGGCAAGATGCATAGGTATGCCAGGGCAGAAGACGTTTCTGCCTGGCCTGAAGCCTGAATAACAGTTTGTCAGCTGAGACAAGGAAGAGGACACTTGAGGCAGAAAATGCTGCTCATGTGAGGGTGAGGAGCACTGAGGAGAATCCTGGGGATGCCAGGTGTGGCCAGAGGGGAGAGAAGGCTGCCGGGCCTATGTGGGCCACTTCTCCTTCCTCGTCCTTCCATTTGACTCGCCCATGCCCACCCCTCCCACCCATGGCCGCCTGGACACTGGAGAGGTGGGGACAAGAGGGGAGGCTGGAAGGGGGAGGACTCTGCTGCTCTCCTCTCCTTTGGTGAGGTCTCTTCTTGTTTTGACCCCAAGCCTCATCCTTAAGTGCATTGTGGACTCAGCTTAAAATTCATCACAGTCTCTTGGCATATGCACAGCCCCGAGCTGAGCGCTGTAGAAGGAAAAGACACTCCCTGATATTTCTATATCATATCTTTGCTTTACCAAAAGGATAGGTCTCAATTCTGAAAAATTGGAAAACACAGTGTGAAGGTTAATTCTAGGTGTCAACTTGGTTAGATGAAGGAATGCTGAGAAACCTGTTAAAGCAGTCTTTTCAGGTGTGTCCATGAGGGTGTTTCCAGCAGAGATTAGTATGAGAGTCTGAGTGGCCTGGGTGGGAAAGACCCGCCCTCAATGTGGGTGGGAACCACCCAATCCACTGGGGGTCTGGAAAGAACAAAAGACAGAGGAAAGAGGTGAAGCACTCTCTTTCTCCTGGAGCTGGGATACACTCTTCTGTCCGTGGACATCAGAGCTTGAGACTCTTCAGCTTTTGGGTTCCAGAACTTACACCAAGGACGCCATCAGCTTCCCTGGTTCTGAGGCCTTTGGACTTGGACTGAGCCACACTGCCAGTATCTGGTTTATAGATGGCTTATCATGGGACTTTTCTTCATAGCCACGTGAGCTAATTCCCCTAATAAATCCCTCTTGTATAATTGTAACATATCCTATTGATTTGGTTTCTCTGGAGAACCCTGACTAACACACACAGGAAACACAAAGAAAAAAAAATTTACATAATCCTACTTCACTGTTGGTATTTTGGCATTTTCTTATGTGTACAAATGGGCAGAAATATACTCACATAGTGTTTTGTTCACATGTTTGTTTTAATCTATAGGAGCTGGATTTCTGCCCTTCAAAGTAGCATTGTGGGCCAGCCCGGTGGCGCACTGCTACAGTACGCCGCTTGGGAAGTGCGGCAGCGCTCCCGCCGAGGGTTCGGATCCCACATACAGACCGGCCGCTCACTGGCTGAGCGAGGTGCGGGAGCAACACCAAGGGTTGCGATCCCGTTGCCGGTTCCGGTCCGGTGCGGGCGCGACACTGAGGGTTGCGATCCGTTGCCGGTCATGAAAAAAGACAAAAAGAAAAAAAAAAAATCTGTTCAAAGTAGCATTGTGGTTTTTGTTTTGTTTTGTTTTGCAATGTAGAGCAGTGGGGGATGGAGGAATGGCTGGCACTTCTGTGATCCTTTGGGAACCCTTGGTTTGCAGGCTGATGATGGATCAATCTGCACACAGACCCTGCCTTGGTGAGGGGCAGAACCAGACCCCACCTCTGCTTCCTGAGATGTGAAATGAGGTCACCCATTTGGGCCTCTGAACTACATTACCTTGGATAAAGGCCCTACTGATGACATGGAGTCAAAGCCAGTGGTGGGACCTAGGGGAACACTGTTTAGGTTCCAAATGCACCTTACTCCAGAGGGTCTTTGGGAAGCAATGGCTGAGCATGGAAGAATGTGCCCAAAAGAGCTACATGGGCAGGGAGGCACCAGCAAAGGGATCTCCCCAACTGGGGACCAAAGTCTCTATCCAACAGACCAGCAGAGTGTGTGGGGCGGGGATCTCACAACAGAAGTGAAAGAGGGATGAAACACTAGGTGTCTCTCCGTGTCTAGACACCACACAAACTTTGGATTGTTTTGGTTACCATAGCTTTGTAGTAAGTTTGACTTTTTCAATATTGTTTTGACTACTTGGGATTCCTTGCAGTTCCATATGAATTTGAGGATTGGCTTTTCCATTCATGCAAAAAAAGGTCATTAGAATTTTGATAGGAATTGCTTCGAATCTATAGATTACTTTGAGGAGTACTGCCACTTAAATAACACTAAGTCTTCCAATCCATGAACATGGGATGTCTTTCCATTTAATTACATCTTTTAAAATTTCTTTTAGCAATGTTTTATAGTTTTCATTGTTCAGGTCTTTCACCTCCTTGGTTAAATTTATTCCTGGTACTGTATTTTTTGGATGCTATTATAAAGGAAGTTGTTTTCTCAATTCGTTTTCATGTTGTTCACTTCTGGTTTATAAAATCACAACTGATTTTTGTGTGTTGACCTTGTATCCTGTGACATCAGTGAATTTGTTTATTAGCTCTAGTATTTATATTCTGGATTTTGTGGGATTTTCTATGTAAGAAATTATATCATCAAATAGAGATAGTTTCACTTAAGTTTTTTATTTGTTCATCTTGTCTAATTGCTCTGGCTAGGACTTCCAGTACAATGTTTAATAGAAGTGGTGAGTGTGGACATCTTTGTCTTACTTCTGATCTTAGTTTTCAGTCTTTTGCCATTGGGTATGATATTAGCTGTGAGTTTTTCATAAATGCCTTTTTGTCTTGTTAAGAAAGTTCCCTTCTATTCCTACTTTTCTTAATGTTTTTTATCATAAAAGGGTGTTGAATTTTGTTGAATTCCCTTTCTGTTTCTATTGAGATGCATGTGGGGTTTTCTTCCTCTTCATTCAGCTACTATGGTATATTACATTGTTAATTTTCTTACATTGAGCTATCTTTGCACTCTTGGAATAAACCCCACTTGGTCATGGTGTATAATCTTTTTATGTGCTGTTGGATTTGGCTAGCTAGTGTTTGATTTTCTTTTGTTTTGAGGATTTTTGTGTCTATATTCATAAGGTATATGGGTCTATAGTTTTTGTGGCATCTTTCTCCCACTTTGGTATCAAAGCCTTGTAGAATGTGATAGGAAGTTGTTCTAGACTGAATTCTGTCCCCCCCAAAAATGCATATGGTAAAGCCCAACCCCCGATGTGATTGTATTTAGAGATACCTTTAAGGAGGTGAGTAAGGTTAAATGAAATTATAACGGTAGGGTCCTGATCCAATAGGACTAGTGTTTCCATAAGAAGAGGAGGAGCCATCAGAGATCTTTCTCTGTCTCCATGCACACCCAGAGGAAGGGCTGTATGAGAACACAACAAGAAGGCAGCTATCTGCAAGCCAGCCAGGGAGATCTCCCGAAAAACCAATCCTGCTGGCACCTTGATTTTAGATTTCCAACAGCCAGAACTGTGAGAAATAAATGTCTGTTGTTGAGGCCGCCCAGTCCATGGTATCGTGGTGTACTAGTAGACAAGTATTCTCTCTTCTTCTACTTTTGGAAGAGTTTGAGTAGAATTGATGCTAATTTTTCTTTAAACCTTTGCTAGAATCCATCAGTAAAATTGTTTGGTTCTGAACTTTCGTTGTTGTTGTTGGAAGGTTTTTTTTTTTTTTTTTTTTTTTTTTTTTTTTTCCGTGTCCGGCAAC
>NW_007728221.1:106899-162038 GCF_000696425.1 Galeopterus variegatus
TTTTGTCTTTTTCCGTGTCCGGCAACGGATCGCAACCCTCAGTGTCGCGCCTGTACCGGACCGGGACCGGCAACGGGATCGCAACCCTCGGTGTTGCTCCCGCACCTCGCTCAGCCGGTGAGCGGGAACCGGTCTGTATGTGGGATCCGAACCCTCGGCGGGAGCGCCACTGTGCTCCCAAGTGGCGCACTGTAGCAGTGCGCCACCGGGCCAGCCCATTGGAAGGTTTTTGATAACTGATTCAATCTCTTTCCAGGTCTCCTTACAGGTCTGCTGAGATTTTCTATTTCATCCTGAGTCAGTTTTGGCAATTTGTGTATTTTTAAGTATGTGCTAATTTCATCTAGATTACCAAATTAGTTGATACACAGTGTTCATGGTATTCTTATAATCTTTTTAATTTCTGAAGATTATAATAATGTTTCCACTTTAATTTCTGGTTTTAGTTATTTATGTCTTCTCTTTCCTTCTCAGTCTAGCTAAAGTTTGTCAATTTTGTTGATCTTTTTAAAGAACCAACTTTTGGGTTTGTTCATTTTCTATTGTGTTTCTATTCTCTTCTTTTTTTTTTTTTAATCTCTGAACTAATTTTTATTATTTCCTTGGATTTAGTTTGCTTTTATGTTTGTAGTTTCCTAAGATGTAAAGTTAGATTAGTGATTTAAGATCTTTCTTCTTTTTTGGTGTATATATTTCCCCTGTAACTATAAATTTCCCCTGAGGACTGCTTTCACTGCATCCTATAAGTTTTGGTATATTGTGTTTTTGTTTTCATTCATCTCAAATAATTTTGTAAACTTCCTACTCCTGTATTTTTTGACACATTGATTGTTTAAGGGTGTGTTGTTTGATTTTCACGTTTCAATATTTTCCAATTTTCTTTCTGTTATTGACTTCTGGCTTCATTCCATTGGCATTGGAGAGGATACTTTGTATAATTTCAATCTTTTAAAATGTATTGGTAATTGTTTCATGACCTAAGTATAGTCCACTTTTAAAAGCTTCAAGTTCCCTTGAGAAGAATGTGTATTCTGCTGTTTTGGGGTGGAGTGATCTTTCATATGTTCATTAGGTCGAGTTTATTTATAGTGTTGTTCAAGTCCTCTATCCTTATTGTCTTTATTAAAATTTTCTTATTTATCGGGCTGGCCCGGTGGCACACTGCTACGGCGGCGCTCCCGCCGAGGGTTCGGATCCCACATACAGACCGGTTCCCGCTCACTGGCTGAGCGAGGCATGGGAGCAACACCGAGGGTTGCGATCCCGTGGCCGGTCCCGGTCCGGTACGGGCGTGACACTGAGGGTTGCGATCCGTTGCCAGACACGAAAAAAGACAAAAAGGAAAAAAAATAAAATTTTTCTTATTTATCCTCTGTCTAAATGTTCTATCTATTATTGAAAGTATACTGAAGTCTCCTATTATTGCTATAGAATTATTGCCCCCTTCAATTCTGTCAACAAATATGCTTCATATATTTTGGGGCTCTGTTTTTTGATGTGTATATGTTTATAATTCTTCTATCTTATTGTTAAGCAAATACTTTTCATAAATATATAATATTCTTTGCCCATTTGTAACAATATTTTACTTAAAAAACTTTCTTTTCTGACACTAGTATAGCTACCCCACCTGGTTTTTTTTAAATCCTTTCACTTTCAACCCATTTGTAACTTTGGGTCTAAAGTGTGTCTATTCTAAGCAGGATATAGTTGGATTTTTTTTTTTTTTTTTTTTTTTTTTTTTTTTTTTTTTTTTTTTTTTTTTTTTTTTTTTTTTTTTTTTTTTTTTTTTTTTTTTTTTTTTTTTTTTTTTTTTTGGTAATTCTAGTTTGCAAATCTCTTTTAATTGGTGAGTTTAATCCATTTACATTTAAAGTGATTGCTGATAATAAAGGACTTACCACTGCCATTTTGCTATTTTTTTTCTACATCTTACATTATTTTTTCTCAATTCTTCCAATACTGCCTTATTTTGTGTTTGATTGTTTTCAGTGTGCCATCTCGATTTCCTCTTCATTTTCTTTTCTGCATATTTTTTATTTATTGTCTTAGTGGTTAACGTGGAGATTGCAGTTAATCTCCTACACTCATAATAATCCGTCTTGAACCACTACCATCTCGGCTTCAGTAGCATTCCTTAACTCTATTCCTATCCTGCTCCATCTCCCTACTGTGTTGTTGTTGTCATAAGTCACATCTTTATACATTGCATGCTTGTTAACATATATTCATAATTACTGTTTTATACATTTGTCTTTGGAATCAAAGATAAAAAGTAGTTACAAGCCAAAAATACCATAATACTAGCTTCGGTATTTACCTATGTAGTTACTTTTGCTGGAGGTTTTTATTTATTCATACAGCTTTCAGCTACCTTCTAGTGTCCTTTCATTTCAACCTGAAGTACTCCCTTTAGCATTTCTTATAGGGCAAGTCTACTCATGACAAACTCACTTTTTGATTGTCTAGGAACATCTGAAATTCTTCTTTATTTTTGAAGGATAGTTTTGCCTGGTATAGAATTCTTAAATAATAGCTTTATTCTCTTGGCATTTTAAATATATCATCCCACTGCCTTCTGTTCACCATGGTTTTGGATGAGAAGTTGGCTGTTAATCTTATTATTTATTGTACATCACAAGTTACTTCTCTCTTGTTGCTTTCAAGATTTTCTCTTTGTCTTTGTCTTTTTACAGTTTTATTATAACGTGTCTCAGCATGGTTCTCTTTCAGTCTCTCCTGCTTGAATTTCTTCAAGCTTCTTGGATATGTAAATTTGTGTCTTTCATAAAATTTGAAGAGTTTTCAGCTATTATTTCCTCAAGTATTTTTTTCTACTCCTTTTTATTTATTTTCTCCTTCTGAAACTCTCATAATGTGTATATTTGTCCACCTGCTGGTGTCCTATAGGTTCCTTAGCTCTACTCTATTCGTTTTTCTTCATTCTTTTTTTTTTTTTTTCTGCTTCTCAGATGGTAATTTCAATTTCTCCATCTTCAAGTTCTCTATCTGCTCAAATATGTTGTGGAAGTTCTGTAGTGAATTTTTTAATTTTAGCTATTGTACTTTTCAGCTCTAGGATTTCTGTTTACTTCCTTTCTACAATTTCTATCTCTTTATTGATATTCTCTACTTTTTCATACACTATTGTTCTGATTTCCCATAGTTCTCTGTCCATGGTTTCCTTCAACTCATTGGGCACATATGAGCTAATATAAAGTGTGTTCAATGTCTGGACTTTCTCAAAGATGATTTCAGCCAATTTCTTTTTTACCTGTTAAGAACTGGACATTTTGAATATTGTAATATAGTAACTCTAGAAATCTGATTCTCCCTTCTCCCCAGGGACTGCTATTTTTCTTTGTTGAGGGTTGTAGCCATTTACTTATTTAGTAACTTTTCCAAACTATTTTGCAAAATCTACATGGCTAGTTGTGTGTGGTCATTCAAAGTTGTTCCATTATCTCTTTGGTCAGAAAGTGACCTAACAAAGAATTCCTTGAATGCCTGGATTCAATAAGAAAAGGGGGGAAAAGTTGAGGTGGGAGGGTAAGGGAGGAATTGGTAAAGGGCCATGAAAAACATTTACATTATATAATGGTGAATATGCTAATTATCCTGATTTAAGCATCACATATTGTACACAGGTAATGATATTCAACTCTGTACCCCACAGATATGTACAATCAACTATGCTGCAATAAAAATAAAAGGGGAAAAAAATGTGTTCTTTTTCTTTAAATTCTTTGGACAGGTGTTGCTTCAGCTAGAGTGAATTGAAACAATGGCCAACCTATATGCTGGCCACTTAGTGAATCATCAGACAGAACAAAATACACAACCCAATTTTGGAGGAGTAGGTTTATTGCCCACCCTGCATTAGCAAGCCACAGAAAGAATGAGGTTATCTTCCCTACAGCTACCTGCCTCAAGGCTGAAAAAGGAGGATGGTAGCTGCTACATGAATTACCAAAATTTGCCAGGCCTTTTCCATATCAAGAACCCCCCTGGGTGCTGCAAGTATTTGATTAGATTCCAGAGTTCTAACATAGTTGATTCTAACAGTTATCTCCATCTCAGTCTTTGTTTGATGGAGGAATCAATTCCTGGAGCTTCCTACTCTGCCATTTTCCATGACATTTAACTGGTTATTAATCTACCATTTTGTGGATCACTCTTTTTTCTTTTACAGCTTTTCTTTTGGGGGGGGCGTTGCTGGCCAGTAGGGGGATCCAAATCCTTGACCTTGGTGTTACCGACACCAACTGAGCTAACCAGCCAGCCTCTCATGGTTTAATATTATTATATCCAAGTTCTCTCTCTTTTGGAGTAAGTTTTGACCATTTATACTCATCTGGGAAATCATCTATTGAGTTGTATCTAGCAATTTCTTAGCCCCTTTTCAATCTCCTCCACATCTGAAATATTACCCACTTCCCTTCCTAGCCCCTGTGCTTTAGGCTTCTCCTTCCTTTCCACCAAGAAGGTACAGTGCTTTGGGCATCAGGTTGACATACAATGAAAGTTTTTCTTTCTAATTATAGTTAAATTTCCAATGTTTTGCCGACTGCTTTTTATTAATTATAGTGAATACAAGTTCATACTTGAATTGATCACACTCCACTCACTTGCATCCCAGGACAGTTTACTGAGTGTTTGAGGAATGGAGCTCTCACAAGGGAGTGTAGACTTGCACATTAACCCTGATTCTCCCATGGGAAACCGTCCTGCTTGCAATGCCATTTATCATGTGTATCCTGGCTAAACACACTGGGGCCAGTGGGACCAGCTAATGATTTATCTCTTTTGTTGAGGCTCTCCAAAGAACTAGTTCTGGTATTTATTTATGGTTTGGGATTTTTAATTCATTAATTTCTGTACCTATTAATTCTTTTGTCCTGCTTTCCTTAAGTTTACTTTATGCTTCTCTTTTTAACTTGAATTGAAAGCTTGCTTTATTTTTCTTCCTTTCTGCCTAACATTGAAAAGCATTTAAGGTCATGAATTTGCTTTGTTATAACTTTAACAAATCTCCTAGGTCGTGATATACAGGGTTTTCACATTGCTTTTTTCTTAGTATTCAGCAATTATAGTTTTGAGTTTCTCTTTGATTCAAAAGTTATTTAGGAAGTGGTTGCAATGTTTTTATGGTTATGTCTAACTTACACATAAATGGAGGGGTTTGTTTTATCTTTTGTTGTTAATCTCCATTTTCTCTGTATTGGGTCAAAGCACTGACCCATACAATTTCTATCAGGGGGAATTTACCGGAATTTTTTTTTCCTTGCTTTGTTGTCTTACAAATGAAATATTTTTGTGAGTGTCCCATGGGCACTGGAGAACATGGCTTCTCAGCAGGAAGGGCCAGAGCTTGATATGTAAACTATTGAGTCATCCTACTGATTACATCAGCCAGAGTCCACGCATCTTTATTGATATGTCAAGCCCTGAGTGAGTTATGCTATAGTCTTTTACTCTTACTGTATTTCTTTCAACTTTTCCTTATGCTTGTGTGTGCAGTTAGAGGGGGTTGATATCAACCTAGGGACTCAATGTTATTCTGGAATGCTGTTATTTAGTGCAAAGAAATATAACTGGCAAATGTCATGGCAGGAGCCCCTATGTGCCCTGTGGAGCCAGGCCTCCCACCCAAGAGAGGGTGACACCCTGGCCTGGGACGTGCTGCTCACAGGACATCCTTA
Organism: Galeopterus variegatus; assembly: GCF_000696425.1. NCBI lineage: Eukaryota > Metazoa > Chordata > Mammalia > Dermoptera > Cynocephalidae > Galeopterus > Galeopterus variegatus. The sequence goes on from NW_007728221.1 coordinate 112,602, forward strand.
GGCTGCTCACTGTTCTGACTCTGTGGTATAGCCAGCATGTTAGGGATTTTTCCAGATTCTATTGCTTTTGGCAACCAGTCTACAGAAATTATGCGGGAAGTTTTACAGAAATATGACACCACGTTAGGGGAATTGAAATTATACTACCAGCCCCTCCTTAAAACCATACTCATCCTCCCCCAAATCTACCCCTTTATAGCTTTATCCACTCGACCCCTTAGAAGCAGAACCAAGGAAGTCAAAGAGAATGTTTCCAGTGTGATTTTCAAGGACCTTCTGATTTTTCTTACATTTATGTTAAACAAGGCCCCAGTAAATAACTCAGGCTCCAGGTAATGTCCACTGACACCTCCAATGAAAGATGAAAAAGAAGCACATTTTTGCTTCTTCCCACATCTTCCTTCCTTTCTTCCATTTTTTATAGATGTTTAGAATTTTAGAGTCAGTTTCTTACTGTTTTTATTATTGCTAATATATTTTAATGATTTGTATTAAAATAGTAACACATGAATCATTAATAAAACAGGAAACACAAATTAAGAGCATAATGGAATACCTCTATACCCACAAGATTGGCAAACATTAAAAGTCTGATAATACCAAGTGTCAGCAAGCACAGTGCAGCCACAGGAACTCTCAGACACTGCTGGTGGGAGTGCAAATTGGTACAACCACTTTGAAAAATAGTTTGGCCTCGTCTAGCAAAACTGAACAGATGCTTATGTCATGACCTAGAAATTCCACTCCTAGGTGTATAACCCAAAGAAGTGTGAGCACATGTGCCCTAGGATATACATTCAAAAATGATCACAGTGAAAATATGAGTATTAGCCAAATATTGGGCACAATGCATATGACTACCAAAAGTAGAATGGACAAATAAACTGGATTATTTATAAAGTTGAATGCCATAGATCAAAATAAATTGCAGCACATACAACAGCATGGATACTTTTCATAAACATAAGGCCAAGTGGAAACAGTAAGATGCAAAGAATACAGACACAACTGTACATAGTCTCCAACCCAAATTCCCACCCCACCCCCAAACTCCAGTCTTCTAAACCAAAATACCCTCTCCACTCAGCATGCACAGTTTGAGTTCCTGATCTTTCCCCCAAAGCCTGCTCCCCTCATTGTCTTCCCCTTCTTGGTTAATGGCAATCCCACCCTTCCAGTTGCTCAGGCCAAATACTGCAAAGTCACCCTTGCCTCCTCTCTTCCTTATGTACCTCATGTTTAAATCTGATGCCTACTGGTTCCACTTAAAAATCTACCCAGAATCTGACTACCAACTCCACCGCTGAACACTGGTACCAGCCACCATCTTCTCTGACCACATTGACACCAACAGCTCCTCCGGATCTCCCTGCTTCCCCAGCACCAAGACTCCATGATCCAACATGGTCGGTCTGACCTCAAACATGCTAAACCCAGTCCTGTCTCAGTCTTTTCACCACCTGCTTTTCTCTCCACATGGAACACTCTTCACCAGGTACCCACATGGTTCATTCTGCCACTTTCTTCTGAGTTCCCATGGCCACCTCTGTGTTGAGGCCTTTTGGGACCACCCTGTATGAAAGTGCCCCTCTCCTCAATCGCCTGGCACTCCCATCCCTGGCCCTGCTGTGGTTTTTTCATGACACTCACCACATTCTCCCATTGACTGTAACTTACCTGTTTGCTATCTTCCCCAGCCCACCACAACTTTTATAGCATCAGCTCCATGAGGGCAGGGATGTTCTTCTGTTTGGGTCATTGTTGTGTCCCCAGTGCCCAGAGCACTGCCTGGCACAAAGAAGGCACTTATTTTAGCACAGATTCCCTAGAAACCAGAGCCTGCAGTCAAGCATATGTGCCAGTGCTTCCAGGGAATGAGACTGAGGGTAAGAGAAGTGAGCCAGGGAAGGCGGGAAGATGGAGGACGGCCCGGGGGACACAGCCAGGGAACAAGAGCAGCCTCAGGAGGGGGAAGGCCCCAGGTGGGCTCTGCTTGCTCCTCTCACTGGCCAAGGTCCACTCCGTGGGCACTAATTCGCCTGCATTTCCCAGCTTCTCTAAGCAGCCACCCAGAATCAAGACCCCTGCCAGTCAACTGAGGGAGACCTGGGCATGGAACTGCTGAGGCAGGAGTCAGAGCCTGAGCCCCACCCTTGGCCAAGGGGAGGCCAAGACCCTGTGAGGGGACAGGATTAGCACAGTGGCTCTATGACCCACAGCAGTGGCCTTACAACCACAGAAATTCTAAGAACCATCACAAGGACCACACCAGCCAGAAAGCAATCAAATGGCCATGGCCAGAGAGATCCAGGCCCAAGTGGACCGTGGGACAAAGTCTAGGCCTGATGGAGCATTCAATGTGTATTTGTTGACAAGTGGCACCCCTTTCCCACCTGATTTGCAGCACCACCTTACCATAGTAGGAGCTGTTGGAGTTGCTTATTTTAGCTCAGCATTTTACATTATGTATTTTATCTTCCATTATTTTTAAAGACATTTCATTTTGTTCTGTGCTCATATTTATAACATTTAGTACAACTCATTGTATGGCTGAATAGTTTCATGAAGTCATGCCTGTTAATGCTAGCACACCCACCCACTGACGTCCCTGCTCCTGAGGCCGTTTCTATTCTTCCTTGGATAATGGGAAGTCTGACATTTGCACCCCAAACCAGGTAAGAGAGTCTTCATGGATCCCTTCACTGTCCACATGGATGTCTTTACAGCCCACCTCTGGAGTCTCACATGGGAACTGGTGGCTGGGGCCAGGCCATGGGAAATCCCAACAGAAGGACTTCATCTGTCCCTGCACCCTCCTTGCCCTTGGCCGCAGCAAAGCCAGCAGCCCAGCCAGTCTGTGTCAGGACCATTTCTAGCCATGTGGCCCACTCCCAAGAGCCCCTTCCAGTACCTGGTGCCAGGGCTTCCCTGCAAGTGCACTGGGTGTCTGGTAGTGCCATTACACAGTATGCGTAGTACACATATGGTGACACATAGTTACATATAGTCATAATAGGAGTAAATAATGTCAAGAGAAAGCTAGAGCATAGTAAAAAGTCGTAAAATAATTAGCGATGTGATAAGTACCTTTATTTACAACATAACACTTAATCGTGAGGTTATATAACTTAGTTGATAACATTGGCTGTGTTTAACAACCTGCTTGTAAAGTTCCTGGAAGTTTCACTACTGCAGGCCTGCTCCCGCACACTGTACCTGGTGCAGATCTTTCCAGGAGCACAGCCCTGAGGATAACTGAAGCAGGATCTATAATGATGGAGAAAAGCAGGCAACGTTGTGCTTTTCTAAAACACAATCACTACAGAGTAGTGAACCACATGAGCTTCATTGTCCACTCCAAGGCCATAAGGCCAGTCATAGAACACAGGCTGGGTGGGCTGGGATGCCAGGCAGGGCTGGGCAGCCTCTGGCCAGGCTGGTCACAGGCCCGTGTGAAATGTATGAGTACATGAGGGAAGTACACAGCCTTCAAGTCATGCCACCGCTGGGCTGCACCCACCAATCCTATACCATGAGTGTGTACCAGAGGAGAGGTTCTGAGAGGCCTAATAGCTGGCCTCAACCTACCTCCTCCTCTAGGAGGTTCTTGACTCCACCACAGGAAAGAATTCAAGAACAGAGTCACAGCAGAGAGTGAAAGTAGGTTTAATGTAACAAAGTAGGGAACACAGACTACACAGAAAAGTGCAGCATTGTTCCAGAGACAGAGCAGGGCCTGTACCAAGCTTAATACAAAAGTAAGAAATACACACTTAGAGTTTAGTGCAAAGGGTAGGCTGGTTCAAGAGAGTGAGCAGCTGCCCATTAGAATTTTAACACAAAAGTAAAGTATTTACACCTTGACAGCAAAGTGCAGGTTGGCCCCAGGAGAAGTGGACAACCCCGCCTTCTGCCGGGATTCAACTTTTATAGCTTTTAGGAGGGTCAGGGGCAGACTGCTATAAACTGGATGCCCCCCCAAACCCATTTAAGCTTAAATCCCCTCTGTAACTGTTCAGGGTGGGAGATCCTATTATGGTAGTTGAAAGGTAGGGCCTTGAAGAGATTATTAGATTGCAGGACCATGCCATAGTGAATGGATTAATAATGCTGGTTGGGGCATGGTTCTGAGGGCTTTAAAAGGAGAGTGAATGAGGAGGTTGGTCTCTCTACTCCATTTTTGCTATGGGATACCCTGCCATCACTGTCGCCACCACCAAGGCCTTCACCAGATGTGTTCCCTGGACTTCGGACTTCCCAGCCTCTGAAGCTGTAAGCAATAAATTTCATTTTCTTTATAAATCTTTTTTTTAATTGTGTAGTTTTGCTATCTAATACATATTCATAGGATCTAATGAATATTCAATTAAAGGAGTGGCTCCCTGTTGTGAAAGATAGTCTTGCCCATGCTCAGTTGGTCTCTTTTTAGACCATGTTCATTGGTCAAATCCTTTTACATGAACCAGACAAATTAAAAAATATTCTGTGCTGTTTAGCACCTCTAGTGCAAGGTCATTCAAAGGGTAAACTCCCTTCCACTGAGCATGTTTGGTCACTGGGGACATATAAGCCTGTATAAATTCCTTTCACTGAGCAAGCTCACTAATTATATAACTGCTTTCTACTGAGCATGCTCAGCCACTGGATTTGCACACATCCACCCCTTGTGGTCTCAATTTCCCTCTATTGGTGCTGAAAATAGGTCCAATAAGCAACAGTAACTCTCCTTCTAGGGGAGGGGACTTAGACCTTGGGAAGAGGCTTGAAACCCAGAGATGTGTCCTGAAACCCAAACTCAGAGAAACTGAGCACCTCCTATCTCAGGTGTGAATACCCCAGTTACCATCATGAATTAAAGTCACACGCAATAAGCACACATTAGTGAGTGTCAAATATGTGTGAGTTACTACTGCTCTGGGGCTCAGCTGGGAGCAAGACAGGCAAAAATTGTTGTCCTCATGGGGCTGGCATTCAGGACAGTGAGGGTAGATACAGTGCTGGGCATGTGGCAGCAGAGACACTGCCGCTATCCATCATGTTGGGGGGCCTCCTGTGAGGGTGATGATCCATGGAGCAAACACCTGAGAAGGTGGGGGACAGGCACAGGGATGGGTGTCCTAGGCACGGGGGTAGCACAAAGGTCCTGCCCAGTGGGCTCACAAAGCAAGGAGCACAGCCAGGAGAGAGGGTAGAGCAACTGCCCATGAGCAGGGAGCCAGGGCAGTGGCCGTGGAGGTGAGGAGTGCTGTGTGCTGGTGGGAGCAGTGCCAGCCAGTCACAGAAGCAGGCAGCAGATCTCAGTGGTGTCTGTGGAATGGCGCCAAGTGCTTTGAGAAGAAGTGGGATCCCAGATGTGTCCTGAAAGAAAGCAGGGGTTGCAAAAAGCCAGTGGCTGACCCAGGGACCCATTGAGATCAGGGTGCCAACAAGGTTGGGTTCTGGTTATGGCTTTCTATCCAGCTTGCAGATGACCACCTTCTCACTGAGTCTTCACATGGCAGAAAGAGAGAGTAAGCAAGCTCTCTGGATTCTCTCTTATAAGGACACTAATCCCATCATGGGGTCCCAACCCTCAGGACCTTATCTAACCCTAATTAATTCTCAAAGGCCCCACCTCCTAATACCATCTGAAAAGAGCAGTGGCAGGGGACAGAGACCACAAGCAGAGCAAGGGGGGTGCAGGGGTCAAGGGCCAGCAGAGGGACCACAGAAATCAGGAGGAGGAGGCAGGAGGACAGGAGATAGCAGAGCCTACACACAGGGCCTCTAAGGCAGTGCAGCACAAGGGCCCCAGGGACAGCAGTGGCTCCATCCAGCACTCCCAGCATGTCCCTATTGCCTCCATTTGCCCCTGCAGACCCCCTTGCCCTGGAGCTTCCTTGTGGGAGCCTGGAGGCAGGGGTGAGGCAGGAGGTGAGAAGCAGGCTGGCCACAGTGGGCAGGGCTGTGCCCTCTGCCTGCAGCCACAGCCTCTGTGAGCAGCTCCTTCCCACAGCCAAGCTTTCCCCAGGCTCCAGTTCACCCCCCACCCCCAGGGCTCCTACTGCTCCTACTGTGACAGCTCCCACTGTGGCTGTCTTACCATGCTCACATGTCCTCAGTAGTCCCTCCATCCAACCCTCCTTGATCACCCAGGTTGACTGTGCCCTCTGTTCCCTTCTGGCACCTTTCCAGTACAGCCTTCTCATGCTGTGCTTTTTCAAACAGGCTCTTATTTGCTGGGGAAAGAGATATGCCTAAGCCACTGCTCAGGGGGCCCTAAGACCACCCTGAGGCTTGATGATTTGCTAAAAGGACTCACAGGACTCCAAAACATCTGTCATAGGCATAGTTATGGTTTATCACAGTGAAAGGGAACAGATTACATTCAGAAGAGAAAATGGGCACAGGGGTGAAGTCCAGGAGAGACCAGGTACAAGCTCTCAGGTGTCCCCTCCCAGTGGAGTGGCATAGGGACTGCTTCATTCTCCCAGCAATGATGTGTGACAACCCATGTGAAGTGTTGGTAACAGGGAAGCTCACCGAGCCTTGGTGTCTGGGGTTTTTATTAGAGGTCAGTCATATAAGCATGCAGCTCCCCCATGACTGACCTCATCTACTCAGACTACAGCCCCCAAAACAAAAACAGGTGTTAACCAAAAATCACATTGTCAGGATAAACTTGTGTGGTCAAACCAGGACAGCACGGCCCAAGTCCTCAGGCATGTAAAATCACTCTTATCAGGAAGAATATTCTAAGATATCAGTGGAGTTCTCCCAGGGGCTGGCCAAGGCCAGTCCTGAAGACAGGCCTTTAATGGAAAGTGCATTGTTTGAGCCACCCAGGCCTGCTAAGTTAACCCTTTCCTGCCCAGCTGCAAAGCAGACTGTTTAATGAGGATAAAGTCCTTCCCAGGGCTCAGGCAGGGCTAACAGCTGGGCCTCCAGGGAAACAGAACAGAACAGAGACAGTACCAGCCACCAGGATTTCCTCCTCCCTCTAGCAGGGGCCACCCAGTCTCCCATTTCTGCTTCTTCCTGCCCTCTGTGTCCTTGCCTTCCCTCCTCCTCTCCTCCCCGCTTCTCTGTCTCCTCCCCCCCCTTTCCCTCACTCTCCCCTACCTTCCTCTTTCCTCCTTCCCCCTAAAGACCAGGCACATGGGCCAAAGGGTGCTGCCCCAGGCCATCTGCCCTACACGTTCTCTCGATTTAAGTACAATCACAGTTGTCTGAGGCTAAAAGAAAAACAAACTGGCTTTCTATACACACAACCATTCTGACACTAAATGTGTGGAGGTTTTTCCCACACTAACGAATTTTCCCATTCTGGTGGACACCACCTACAATTGGGTGTCCTACAATTTGACTCAGAACTGCCCAGAGTTAACACAGATCCCATAGGCTCAGTCCCACAAGACTGCCCCCCAATTCAGATGCCAATTGCAAGTCCCAGGTTGTCACCTCTACTTCTGGTCAAACAGAAATAAATCAGGGGTTCCTACAACCCCCTGCCTCATGTTCGACAATTTTCTAGAATGGCTCACAGAACTCAGGAAAACAGGTTACTTACTATTACCAGTTTCTTATGGAAGAACAGCCAGATGAAACCCATGCATGGGTCAAGGTCTGGAGCAGGGGCTTCCACGCCCTCTGTGTGTGCACCACCCTCCCAGCACCTCGATGTGTTCACCAACCCAGAAGCTCTTCAAACCCCGTTCTTTAGTGGTTTTATGAAGGCCCCATTACGTAGGCGTGATTGACTATATCACTGGCCTTTGGTGATTAACTCTCTCTCTAGCCCCTCTCTCCTCTCCTGGGGTTGGGGGTGGTGCTGAGAGTTCCAACCCTCTCATCACATGGCTGGTTTCTCTGGCAACCAGCCCCCATCCTCCACGAGTCACCTCATTAGCATAAACTCAGGTATGGTTGACGGGGGCTTGTTATCAATATCAAAATCACTCAGGAAATTCCAAGAGTTTTAGGAGCTCTGTATCAGGAACCAGACGGGGGGTGAACACCAAATATATATTTCTTACTACATCACACTATCACAGGGGCCCAATTCCAAGTGAATGGGGGAGAGAGACTGAGTGGACCAGCTGGGGTCAGGTGCTCACACCTGTTCCAAGCAGTCAGAGAGGTGGGTATAGGGAAAGGAGGTCTGGGCTGAAGGACTCCCCAAAGCGTACCTGCTCCACAGGCACTGTGCTCAGTGCCAGCAATGGCAGATAAGACCCAGGAGCTCACAGGACAGGGGAAAGGAAGAGCACATGCAGGACAAGAAACCAGGGAGGCCACACCACCCATTCCCGCCAGAGAAGCAGCCGGCACGGCACATACTGCTGCCCCTCTTTTCAGAGAGACCTGAAACAGCCTGAGATGATCTCAGGCTAATATTATTTGGCCTCATTGCCCTGCAGTATGTTTTGACCTGAAGCTGCTCTTAACTCTCCTAGGTGAACACAACTGGTCCCAAAGAAAGGGGACGAGTAAATCTTCCAGGAGCAAAAGAGGTGCCTTGAAGAAAGGGACAGGGACGCAGACCCATTGTCTTTTTATTCCACAATATTAGACTCCTCTGATGGGCTGAGTTTCACAGAAGAAAGAGGACGTGAAGGACTCCCAAAAGGCCTCACCTTAAAGGGAGGAGCTGGGGGATGAGCTGGGCCAAGGACTAAGAAGGGCTGTGCTGGCCAAGTGAGGTGAGGCTGGAAGCTGGGGCAGCTTCTCTGGCTCATGTGCAGATAGAAGGGGGATGCTGTCCTGCAGGGAGAAGAAGGAGGAAATGCAGCTGAAGTGCAGACGCAGCCTTGTGAGACCAGCCACAGGACAGTGGGACACAGTGTGCTGCAAGGGAGGGGAGGATGGCTGGACGAGTTGCCACCAGGCTGTGCAGGACCAGTGCTCGGTGGGGACACCGTGTGGCAGGGTCAGGCAAAAACTGGTGCCCTTGGAGATGGTACCAATGCCTTGAGCTGAGTAAGACCCAGGACAGCCAAGGGGAAGGGAGGCCTCGCCCAGAGGGAGAAGGGCTAGAAACTCTCCTAATAAGGTGGTGGAGGTTCACGCCCTTAGCTGGAAAAAATAAAAGTGGTAACATATTTGCACGCAGCTGGAGAAGAGGACACGATGCTCACTCACCCAAACACCCGGCATAGAAAGCACTGGCTTCTTTGCTATCTCCTGTTCTCCACTTCCAGAACCCAGTCTCAAGAATCATCCTGGGAAGTCTCACAACAAGGTGTCGAGACTGGGATTGGATAAAGGTTATGTCTTCTAAAGAAATGTGTTATTGAACATACAGAAACCAAAGGAAGGAACCTCTCAGGGTGGACTTTACAGTCTTAGAAAAGAGGCTGGCCTTCTTGAGGCCAGAGGGGCCTTCTGCCCTTTGGAAGTAGGGCTGGCTCCATCCGGTGACAGAGTCACAGAGAGTACATCCAGAGTGCTTTCCAAGCCACGGTCCCATTGGCTCCCAGAAGGCTCCTCTGACCCCACAACCAGCCCCTCGAGCAGGGACACTGAGGCCCCCCAGGACCAGGCTGGCCCTCCACATACATTTGGACATCACCATCTTTCGTACTCTTCCCCAGGCCAGGCATTTAACCCCCTGAGTTGCTGTTAATCCATCAGTAAAATGTATAAAATAATATCAATCTCACCAGGGTGTTACTTAGACTTATTTATTAATTCTGGCAATATACTCAGAGCCTCAAGATTAAAGCAATAGATCACCAGGAAATATTATAGTATCCTGTTACCATAGAGATGGTTCCAATATCTCGGCTCCTCCTTGCAGTCCGCGGCAGCATCAGGCTCCGAGGGTCTGGGGAGCGAACTGCACCAAACAGGGCATTAACACTAGCAACAGTGATAATTAAATTACACAGAGAGGGAGCCCATGAAATATGTATGGGAGAGAAATGGATTTGATTCATTTAGGCAAATGGGCATGTTTTCCCATCAGAAAGAGCTCCCCAGAGCCTGTGGCCAGCTCTCTGTGGCTCTCATTTCTTTAGACAAGGCAGGAGATTGGGAGTTCTGGTAGGAGCCTAAATTGGGACAGGGGTGGGGCAGAGATCCGAATACAATCCTCCTGAAGACACAGTGGCTGCCCCAGGCCCCTTACTGCAGAATGACCCAGGCCTGACCCTCATCCACCACTTGTCAGCAGCTTCCTTAACTTTCTAGTGGTCTCTTCTGTAAAACATGAGTGACACCGGGGGTGATCCAGGCTATTGTCATGATTCAAGGAGACAGGAATGAGGCACTGGCTCCCCAGCAGTGGAGGGAGGGAATGGGGTCACCCACCCCTCTGTGCTGATGGAATGCCAAGTTTCAGAACTGAGTCAGGACAGTTCTCTGCGAGTCCCTCCAGCGGCAGCAAGCCATGTGAACCACCCAGGATGCCGAGGCCTCAAAGCTAGCTGAGTCCCTGAGTCTCTCTCATCCCCCCTGTTGTCCTCACCCTTCCAGGCTAGCCCAGCCCAGGCCACCCTTCCAGGCAGCCATGTCCACCTCAGCACAGGCCCTGGGAACAGGGAGCCGGCCTCCCCTCCTACTGTCCAGGATGGGGTGAGCCTCAGCCATAACTTTGTAATCCCAGAAACAGATGTCACTGTCCTGCTTGGAGCTGCTGGCTGCACCAAGAGCTTGAAGGAAGTCTGACCCAGAGGCCTGAAGGGAGGGGCTAGAGGCCCCACTTTGAGCCAGACATACGTGGGGGCTTAGGAAGTGCAGTATTGCCCCGACCACCCTGAGAAGGCAGCCCCACAGCCTCACTTCTGAAACATAGCCAGCCTCCTCCAACATAGCTCAGTTCAGGCTGCTGGGGGTCAGGTGTGCAGGCCACCCGAGGCTTCCTCTCCCCAGCAGCGCTGGGACACCTGCTGCTCCCTCACTGGCTTCCCCCAGGGAAGGCACTGAATGTGCCCCAAGCCTGCAGCCCTTTCTTGGGGTCCCCTCTCAGTCTTTACCATCCAGAAGGGCCTCAAGCCAGGCTCCTCCAGGACCTGTCGTCTATGCTTTGGCATGAATTCGAATTCTCACAGCAATAGCAAGAACAAGGAGCATTAGAGAAAGTTCCGTGTGTGTTGAGTGGCTCTCGTTTACTCTACCGGGGTCCCTCAAGGCAGTATGTACCACGCCCACATTACAGAGGGAGAAACTCAGGCTCAGTGAGTGTCAGAGGGGGCAGGATTCAGACCCAGCTCGGCCCCCCTCCCAGGAAGACCTATGATCTCAGCCATGTTCCTCATCATCCGGGGATGGACTCTGTCCTTTGATAAATTCCAGGCATGTGCCTACATGTGCTAGGGTGGGAGTGCAGGCAGGGGTCCTGACTTTGTTCCTTGCTGCACCCTTCGGCTGCTCAGCCCAGGCAATCCTCCCCCCAGAGGTCTTCCAGAGCCCTCTTCCATCCATGTGTGCCCCTAATGACCAGGGGAAGACAGCTCTTGGGGCCCCAGGGACAATGTGCCCAGAGTCACTCAGCTAGGGAGGAACCCAGGTCTCACTGATACACACAGCAACCAGGCCCATGAACACCCACCCATGTGGCCAGAGGGCCAGAGAGGGGCCCTCCCCACAGGGCCAACAGGGCTGCCACCAAGCACACTCTGAAGTCCCCGGGGATGTCCCTTGCCTGGAAGTCACTGTCTGGGCCTGGCTCTGGTGCCATCCTTCTCATAGTCAGGCCTGTGTTCCCTCCAGGCGGAGCTCCTCACAGGGATGGAGCCTCATTCATTTGGGGCCTGAGCCTCCACCCCCACCATCCACAGAGGGTTGAACCAACCCCGATTCCAAAGACCAACCTCTCTCTTCCCACCTCACTGAGGCTCAAAATGGCTCACAGACGCCCCTTCCACTAAGACATTCGGCCTTCTTTCTGAGGCTGTGAGGTTAGTCAGCAGAAACACCTGTGTCCGTGTGCTGCAAATCTCACCTCAGGTGATCCAGTCGCTCAGCAGCATTGCTTCAGCCCCTGCTGTGTGCCAGGCACTATTCTAGGCACTAGAAGACTCAGGGACAAAACAAACCAAAATCCAGCCCTCGTGAAGCTTACTCTCTAGTGAGGGTCAGAAAACAAGCAGATCTCTGTTGGATATCAATGCTGCCGCAAGCACTTGGAGAAGATGAGGCAGGACAAGGCCAGGGCTTGGGGGAGGGTGGCCAGGGAGGCCTTGCTGAGGAGGTGACAACGTGCCAAGGCCCTGAGGCTCAGCCTGCCCCATGTGTCCAAGTAAAGGGAGGGCACCTTGGTCGAGCTCCCGGTACCCAGGGGGGCCTCATAGTCGCCAGGTGCTTCACAGTTACCATGTCCCTGCAGCTCCACATCATCTGACACAGGTTAGCCCTTTTGCAGTTGAGGAAACTGAAGCTCGGAGATCTTAGACGGCTTTCTAAAGAGCACATGCTAAAGTATGTGACTTGATCCTGGGTCTGCCTGGCTCCAAAGCCTGTGTCTGTCCATGTGTCTCCCACCTTAATGCTGTGAGCCCAACTCACCATGGACTCACTCAGCAGGCCTTGCTGCTGCTGTTCCTCCTGAGGGCTGAAGGAATGTATGAATGAATGAATGAATGGACACCAAGATGCACCCTCACTGTGGCATCTCTGTGTGGCAGCCTCCTGACCCTGCAGGCAGGGAAAGCAGTCTGCCTAGGCAGAGGACTGGCCAGGGGTTCTCCCTAGAGGGGCCTGTACCATCTGCAGGAGACTCAGGGGGCTTAGCCCCTGTCCACTGAAGCCACCCTGCTGCCAGGCAGCATGTGGCCAAGCCTAATGGAAGCAGAACCCCCGTCAGTGTCCTTTTGTCCAGCTCCAGACCCAGGGTACGCATCTTGGATTGACTGGCAGGGGCTACACCCCACCCTATCCTTGTCTCCAAAGGCGTCCTGATCCACACCTGCACTGGCAGCCCCTGAAGGCTGGCAGCAAGGAAAGACGTTGGGACCCCAAGGGGGTCACCTCTCACCTCTCCAGCCTCCCACCTCCTTCCTTCACTGTGTGGGTCCCAGCCACATGGGCTCCTGCTGGTTTCTGCAAAGAGCCACTTGGCCAGGCACTGGGCCTGGTGTCCCTCTGCCTAGAGGGCTCTGTATGGCCACTCCTACTTCTGAGGCTCAGCTCAAACACTGCCATACCCAGGCAGTCTTCCTGGCCCCAGCCTCCATCAGTCCCCTCTAGGCCTCTCCCCCATCAACATCCTGCCCATGACGTGTGGCTTCTTGTTACGGCCACAATGCTGAGTGTGGACCTTGTCCCTGGAGCGGCCGCAAACTGTGCATCCTGCCGCCTTCTCTCTGTAGGAAGCCACCAGCAGGCCCTCCAGAAAGCTCTGGGGACAGAACCAAGCCCCCTTTGCACATCTCCAGCAACGTGTTTGCTTTTTCCAAGAGTGCTTTAAATCCATTTCCCTGACGGTGATGGGAATGGGTATTGTCAGCGGTGGAGAGAGCACATTATGAATGATTCCACTTGAGTCCATTTCTAAAAGGAGGAAATCAATATGCTCTTCCCGGCATCATGTTCTCCCCTCACCTGACCTCTCTGCTCAGGCCCCAGCTGCTCCTGCCGCCAACCCCTCTCCTCCTTCCTTCCCTGAAGGGGCTGTTCCTTTCCTGGAACCCACCACCAAAGCCTCAGGGAAATCAGGCTTCTCTTAGGGGAAAGTGCTGGTGCAGGCCAAGGGACCCACATGGCCCCAGTGATAGAAGAACTGGACCCCCAAGGACAGTCTGTGCTGGAGAAACCTCCAAGGACTCTAGAAAAGCACCGAGTCATGCTTGCCACGTGCTGGGCACTGGCCGCACTCACACATGTTGTGTGCAAAACTCATGGAACACCGAGACGTCAGTCCAGGATCTGCCCTAGGATTTCCACCTGCCAAGTGAGAGAACTGAGGCTTAGAGGTGAAGTGACACCCAAGGACACACAGCTCAAATGTGGGAGAATCTGGATGCTGAGCAGGGCTGCCTGCTGCAGCTCCCTGGGCCAGGTGGGACCACACAGGTGCCCGGCCCACATCACCTGCGTTCAAACCCCAGCTCCATCAGCCACAAACTCTGTGGCCCTGGACACGTTACTTAACATTTGCAAACCTGAGTGCCCTCACCTTTAAAACTGGGCTAACACAACCTGAATGTGCCAATGGGAGGCTGTCCAGAAGGGGCCTCGCCAGCACCACACCAGGAACGAGGAAGCTCACGCGGCCCCTGTCCATTCCTCCATCTGGTCTCCCACGGACCTCAGAGCTGTCTGCATTCTTCAGAGAGGGCGAAACCCTTTGTCCAACTGTGTCCTGGGCCTCTCCCGGCCACACCCCTCCGGAAAGCCTGCAGCCTGATAACAGCAGCAGAATACACATTCTTGGCCTCAGGCTAACATTGAAAATGAGTTTCCATGAGAATTCTCTTTACTTTATTAACTCTCTCTCACCCCAAAGTCAGGCCATTCATTTTCTGTTCTGCTTTGGAAGCATTTCCACAAATCCGCTCCCTAGAGATAACATGATTCTGCAAAAAAAGAAGCCAAAGCAACACCAGAGGCCCAGGTCCCAGCTATGTCACCAACTGGCTGTGTGACCTGAGACTCCATCCTTCCCTGTCTGGGCCTCAGTTTCCCCTACTGTAAAATGAAAGGGTTGAACTACATGAATGGCCAGGGCCCCTCCAGCTGGGAGCAGCTCCTGCTTTCTGGGCAAGATGCAGTTTCTGCAGGGCCTGTATCCATCAAGATTGGCTTACTTGTCCTGTGACAACCAACAACTCACATTGAGTGACATAAATCAAAGAGGTTCAGCATCACTTGCACTGCGAATCCTATGGGAGGGCTGGGGCACCCCTGCATGTTCCCTCACTCCAAAACCCAGATTGGAGTTTGGGGACTATCGCCTGGAATTTTGCTGGTCAATGGAACAGATAGAACTCTGAAGGACCTCAGGCCCAGCCTGGAGGCCACCATCAATTCATCTCTCCACTAACAATTAAGCCAGACCGCTTACTCGGCCCCATCCAACCACCAGGAAACCAGGACATGCAACTTCCATGCCTGGAAAGTAGAGAGCTGGGAATAGCCAACAGCCCACTGACCACCACCTACCCTGGCCCAAACCAGTCACCCTTGAGTGTCCCACAGCAGGGGCTTGGGAGTCTGCCTGGTGGCAAGAGATGAGGGCACCACCTGGCCCTTGCACTAGCTCCAAGCCCTGGCAGAGAGGAGTGAGGGGCCCAGCCAGGTGGAATCTTGTTGGGAGCTCTGTGGGCCTGTGGGGGCCTGCGTCTGAGCGTCCTCACAAGGGCACTGTGCCCAGGGCAGCCTCATGGGGAGACAGAGACACTGGCCAACAACCAGGAGCCCTGGGGACCACAGAAATGCAGTGGGGTGGAGGGAAGCCCAGAGGCATGGTGAGGGGATGAAGGGAAAATTAGAACTTGAAGTCACTGCTGGTCATGTGGCCTCATTCTCACACACAGGGCCCTGCCAGGACCCGGACACCCCAGTGTCCCTGGGGCAGCCCGGGAAGGCCCTTCCTGGGGGAGCACAGGTGCAGGAAAGAAGGTTCCACTCGGAATTGCAATGACCATCACAGGCCCCATTTAGCTATGACAGCCTCAGTCAAAATACATGTCTGCCCAAGGCTATGACAGTGCCCATTGGGTCATTCGTCACTCATTTAGTGAACCAGGGTCAGGCACAAGCTGCCCCAGCCCCTGCCCTTAGGCTGCCACTGGACAAGGGTCAGACCCGAGCCTGCAGCCCCTCCATTCCACCTGTGCTCCAGCACCAGGCCTCTGACACAGCCGTGCATGGAGCCCACACCCATAGCTGCCGCCCACCAGACTGGCAGGATGTGGCCTCACCTGGCAGTATCTGAGGAGGGAGTCTGGTTGAGGCCATTGGCAGCAGCGGTTTACTACTCTATACATGTGAGACCATAGGGACCCCCAAAAGTCTTGAGTTGCCCTCGCTAGCAAATCTCCTGGCAGGGACTAGACCTAGCTGGCCCACCCATCTTGGGAGAAAAGTGAGGTCCCAGGGCCAGCAGCTCCCTGCACCCACTTCTCTCAGGGAGCCAGAACAAGGTGCATGGGGGACACCCACCAGACCTCCACTCCGGGAACCCAGACAAAACCCTCCTCCCTTCTCATGCCTCGGATTCGCTGCCAGGTCTAAGTGCTCCTCAGCCTCTTCCTCGGCACCCAGGCCCACCCCTGTGCACACACCCCATGCATAACTTCTGTTTTTTCACACAGCAAAACTACAAGGATGGACTGCTTTGGGAGCTTGTTTTTTGTATTTAAGGTCATATTACAAGCGTTTTATTGTGTGAGTTCCTGTGTTTAGTAAACCTGTTAATGGCTGCTTAGACTTCACTCTAATCAGCAGCCCCCATCACACAGTGAGTTCCCAAGGGTAGGAAGAAAAGAAAAGAAGAAAAATAACTCATAAACTCGTTGTTTCTATATTTGGCACACTTCTTTCCAGCCTTTTTTCTGTGCATCACTTCCGTTTGTTTACACAGCAAAACTGAAGGATGGGCAGGATTTTGCAGCCTGCTTTTGGTACGTCAGTTTCCACAGCAAGCACTTCATCATGTTAATTAATATGTTTAGTAAACCTTTTAATGGCGCGGCAAATCCGTTCTAATCACTCCATAATTTAGATAGCCATTCCCCTAACACGGACATTAAGTAGTTGCCAATTTGGTGCCACATAAAGCAAGCCTCGGGGTCCTTCTCTGGGCAGGAATCATGGTGCCCAGGGCAGATGCCCACACCTGGCCTTCCTGCACAGAGTCCCTACTCACCTTGCTTCCTCCTTGCTCCCTGGAGAAAACTGCCCCTCAGCCCACCCCTCCCCAGCCTCAGCCCTCCCTCTGTGCTCCTCAGCCCCTCACACTGATGGTCCATGAAAAGTACCTAATGATGAGCTGCTTACTGGTTTGGGGAAACGGAGATGACCAGCATAGAATGGGGAGTGTGGGAAGGGGAAAGGGGTTCAAAAGAATCAGAGGGGCAGGAGGCCCGCGGTTATCTATCAGCTGCCCTGCCCACACCCCGACCGGGCAGTTCTCAAACTCCCCTCATTGGTGCCCACCAGCAGCGCCCAGTTACAGGCAGGGAGAGTGCTGGGAAGGGAAAGAGAGAGTCCGGGTACCTGGCCAGTGGGGCCCCGCCATGCTCACCCCAACCACGTCACCCGGCTCGGTGCACTCCTCCAGGGGACGGCAGTGTCCTCAGGATGGCTCCCTGGGACCTGCCGGGCCTCTGACTGGGATGAAGCCACCACCCTGCCTGCCTCTGGGGAGAGGCCTGGGGTGGCCCTTCCAGAAAGTTCTTCCAGGGCTCAGGTACCACGAGGCAGGAGCCAGCTGCTTCAAGTGACATCAACACATAGCCCAGGGTGGAGGCTGCACTCCAGGCGCCGAGGGCTCCCTCTCTGGCCTCTCCCCACCTCCACTCCTCTGCTGGCTGCTCTGCTCTCCCTGCTGACCCCTCCCCGCGGCCATCACCAGCTGCCCCCTGGTCCTTCCTCAACACAGCCTCTCTGTTGGCTTCCCCTGCACTCCCAGTCTCCACTGCCTGGAAGCTGACTGGCCCAGCCAGGAGCAGCCCTGACCACAGCAACCTAGGGCAGTGGACGCCCTCATAAGGGCACAAGGGAGCAACAGTGGGCACAGTCATGACAGGTGCACCAGGCAGAGGCCATGGGCCCTGAGGACTAGCAACAGGGGCTGGGAGCACACGCAGCTGCCCCCGAGGTGGAGCCCAGCCTGAGGGGCTGGGCTTGGGGATGGGCAGGGGAGGATGTAGGGCCCCGCAGTCCTCACCCCTGTGACAACAAGCCCTGACCTCAGTGGGGAGCTGGATCCCCACAGCTGAGCAACCTCCAGAGGACTTGTCCGCCAAGGGCATCTCCAGAGAGGACCAGAGCCTGAGGGGAGGGGGAAAGGCAAAGAGAGCCGAAGCCAGACAAGAACTGGTGGGGCACACATGCCAGCATCCAAGGATGTCCCCTGGGATCCCTGAGGACCAGGGGATGGAAAGCTGGGGAGCACGGGGGGAAGGGGCTGCAAAGACAGGAAGTCCACGTGGTCACAGGCTGCTGGGAGGGCTGCCAGCCACTGCAGGGCCTGCCTCAGCTG
This sequence comes from Galeopterus variegatus, assembly GCF_000696425.1. NCBI lineage: Eukaryota > Metazoa > Chordata > Mammalia > Dermoptera > Cynocephalidae > Galeopterus > Galeopterus variegatus. The sequence continues at coordinate 130,729 of NW_007728221.1, forward strand.
CAGAGAGCCGCCGGCCCAAGGCCACACTCTTCTCAGGCAGCCCACACCCAGGGCTGCTCGAGGCGGGAGGATAAAGGCCCGGCCATCTCAGCCCACAGAGGACACCTCTGCTGGCCGCTCAGCCCGGCGCTCCCTGGCTGCTGGCCAAGGTTGTCATCAGCCTGCTCGGCATCCCGACTTCTCCCTGCACGCTCCTGCTTGATGCCAAGATCATTCCCTAAAAACCACCCTACCCAGTAAACCCTCTCAGAGTCCGCTCCTGGAAGCCCGTGCGCAGCCATCCCCGATGACTCCCAGGGATGCCGCAGAGCGCGGCCCAGGCAGCCAGCCAGCCTCACCCGCCTGCTCTCACCCTCGCCGGTGCCGTCCTTCCCCCGCACACTCTCGCTTCCCCGCACCTCTGCCTTCTGCCACCTGCTCACAGCCAGTGCACTCTCTTGGGGCCTGCCAGGAGCCCCGGCTCCAGCTCCCGGCTGCAGCACCTCTGAGCTTGTTCCCCTGGGGGCCCATCCCTGCCTCAGCCTCTGCTTCCCGCTCCACGCTCTATGGGGAAGGACAACTGGGAGCCCTTCGGAGTGAATGAGGAATGGGTCCTAATGTGCACAGCTGGACAAAGCTCACAGGAGAGCCACCAACAGCTGCCAGCGGAGTTTTGACTTAGAACGGGTGCGGCTGGCCCACCTTGGGTATTCCTCATCCGTCAGACACAGAAGTGGGGGAACCAAGGACCCACCTGGAGCATCACTCCTGGGTGTTCCCATTGTGGGACCCCACCTCACATTAATGAAGCCACGAAGAGTGGAAACACAACAAAGGAAGCAGAGGGTCACTGGATGGAGTGGAACGTGGCTCTGTGGCCACGGGGGAACAGCAGGGTCCAGCTCGGGAGTGGTGTGGGCATCCTACCTAGCTGAGACCCTGGAGAGAGCCATGGCAGTGAGGGGACGGCACCGGAGCATGAGCGCCACAAGCACAGGCCAGCACAAGCCTGTGGTCACCCCCACAAGTGGCTGGGGCCAGCATGGACACACCGACTGCATCTGGCAACTTGGGCTGCTGTGACAACGTGTTGTGCACTGGGCAGTTTAAGCAGCAGAGGTTTATTGCCCCTCAGCTCTGCAGGCCAGGAGTCCCAGCTCAGGGTGTTGGCAGGATTGGTTCCGTCTGAGGGCTGTGAGGGAAGGGTCTGTCCCAGGCCTCTCTCCTTAGCTCGTAGGTGGCGGTCTGCTCCCTGTGACTTCATGTCATCTTCCCTCTGTGTGTGTCCGTGTCCTGACCTCCTCTTCTCATAGACTCCAGTCACAATGGATTGCCCGCCCCCATAGACCTCATTTAACTTGATTACCTCTGTAAGGACCCTATATCCAACTAAGGCACATTCTGAGGTTCGGGGTTGGCTGTGTGAATTTGGGGACACAATTCAGCACACAACACCAGGTACTGGTGGGCTTGTGTTGCCTCCCCCTGCATCAAGGAAGGTGTGGCCTGAGCTGGCAGAAAACCTGCTGGAGGCTTTAGTGTGTCCATACAGGTTGCTGGCCACTGGGACATTCAGCCTTGATGCCACCAAGGAGGCAACAACAGAGGACAGGGAGGCACGAGCCCAGCCAGAGCCCACGGCCCTGTCGTCAGTCAGCAGACAGCTCACTCGCCGCCTGCACTGGGCTCAAAAATAATACATCGATTTTTGAGCCAAGGCTAACTTTAGTTACCAGTGATGCTGCTAACAGGGGAAAAATAAGTCATCATCATTAGAACTGAATCCAAATGAATGAGCTAGCCTTGTGTCTCACTGGGATTTGGGCTGCTGCTTTTTTTATTGTCACAGTTTGCTGACATAGTTCTTTCTAATTTGAAGCAGCCTGAAAGAACCCTCTTGCCAAACATGACACATTACCATTTGGGAAATATTAAAGGAATTGATTATTCTGCTTATCTATTGCTGCTTTACAAACTGTCCCAAGATCTGTGGCCTAAAATGACACCATTTGATTATATCTCACTGTCTGGAAGTCAGAATTGGGGCAGGACTTGGCTGGGCAATTCTTCTGCTCCACGTTGTGTTGGCTGGGGTCGCTCCACGGTGTTCGGCTGGCAGCATGGCCCCACTCTCATGTCTGGCATGTTGATGGGGATGGCAGGCCCCTTGTCCCTCTCCTCATGGTCTTGGGGCCTCTCTAAGTGGTCACCCCAGTAGGGTGGTCAAGCTTCTGATGTGACGGCTCAGGGCCCCAGGAATAAGCAGTCCAGAAGGAGATGCTGGGAGCCCAGGCCTGAACCTGACTCTGGACACAGGGAGAGGGCTCTGTCCCCTTCATTGTGGGGAAAACATTCTGGAGAGGAGCAGACGGAAGCAGCAGCCCGAAGTGACTATGTTCTTGCCGGCAAAGCCGCAGATGTCCTGTCTGGTGAGGTTTAGAACAAAGGTGCTCGGAAAGCATCCCCAGACTCTGAGAGGAGGTTTTGCACAACACTTACTCACACGCACACCTTCACACGCACACACACTCTCTCTCATACACGCACACCTCCTCACGTGCACACGTTCTCATGCACACGCTCACTCTCTCAAGTCTTCCCACGTGCACATGCGCTCTCACACATACCTGCCCACACTCCCACCTACTCACACACTCCAGTACATACACTCACACCTACTCACACACTCCAGTGCACACTCCCACCTACTCACACACTCCAGTGCACACTCCCACCTACTCACACACTCCAGTACATACACTCACACCTACTCACACACTCCAGTGCACACTCCCACCTACTCACACACTCCAGTGCACACACTCCCACCTACTCACACACTCCAGTACACACACTCACACCTACTCACACACTCCAGTACACACACTCGCACCTACTCACACACTCCAGTACACACACTCGCACCTGCTCACACACTCCAGTGCACACACTCGCGCCTACTCACACACTCCAGTGCACACACTCGCGCCTACTCACACACTCCAGTACACACTCTCGCACCTACTCACACACTCCAGTGCACACACTCGCACCTACTCACACACTCCAGTACACACTCTCGCACCTACTCACACTCCAGTACACACACTCGCACCTACTCACACACTCCAGTGCACACACTCGCACCTACTCACACACTCCAGTGCACACACTCGCACCTACTCACACACTCCAGTACACACACTCACACCTACTCACACACTCCAGTACACACACCCGCACCTACTCACACACTCCAGTACACACACCCGCACCTACTCACACACTCCAGTGCACACACCCGCGCCTACTCACACACTCCAGTGCACACACTCGCGCCTACTCACACACAGTACACACACTCCCACCTACTCACACACTCCAGTGCACACACTCCCACCTACTCACACACTCCAGTACACACACCCACACCTACTCACACACTCCAGTACACACACTCGCGCCTAGTCACACACTCCAGTACACACACTCGCGCCTACTCACACACTCCAGTGCACACACTCGCGCCTACTCACACACTCCAGTGCACACACTCGCACCTACTCACACACTCCAGTGCACACACTCGCGCCTACTTACACACTCCAGTGCACACACTCACGCCTACTCACACACTCCAGTACACAAACACGCACCTACTCACACACTCCAGTGCGCACACTCGCGCCTACTCACACACTCCAGTGCACACACTCGCGCCTACTCACACACTCCAGTGCACACACTCCCACCTACTCACACACTCCAGTACACACACTCGCACCTACTCAAGATACACTCAAATACACTCTCACATACACACACGCTATACTTCACGTTCACATTCACACACTCACACACAATCGCATCTCACACACTCACACGTACACACAAAATGAAAGTGCAATGCAAAACTAGGACATCTGCAGGACAGAGCCATGGAGAATGTATGAACAGGACCCACTCCCTCCAGAAGTGTTCACTGAAAGTCTACCCCTGGCCAGCTCCATGCTAGATGCCGGGAAGCAGCTGAGAAGCAAAGAGACGGATCCCATGGGTGTAGGGGAGGTGGTGTTGACACCCCTCCTCCTCTTAAAGATTTAATTTCATAGTACACAGATTTGAAGCCACCAGCACCAGAGGCAAACCCTGACACACCCTGACATCCAGCTATGGAGGGGTCTTGTTTAGCCCTTCAGTAGGTTTTGTTTGTTTGTTTTTAAATTAGTTATCAGCATTTAAAACTCAGGAATACCAAAGAAAATGTAGGTTTCTGACTTCCCTTGAGAAACTGGAAGACCTAGGAACTCACATGAGTGCTGGACCCACCCTGGGCCCCCCGCCAGCCTCAGCCCCCTGGGGCCTGTCCAGCCCCCACACGCCTGGAGCTGGAGACCTCTGTGTCATAAAACGTCAGCTCTTAGGAATCATCTGCTTCATTTCCTGCTGAAGAGACAGAGGCTCAAAAGGAGGCGGCCTGTCCAAGGCCACACATCCAGCAAAGCAGACCACTTGGCTCGGGCCTCCTCCAGCAGGGCCAAGGGGATGCCCTTCCAGTATGACTCTCCATCCTGCCCTTCCCTCAGGGCCTTGCACAGCTTCAGACCCTGATGGATATTCTACAAAGTTCCAGGGACTAGACCATGGGGACTCACAGCCCAGATTCTCCAAATTCCAAGAACCAGACATCCTGAGGCAGAGGCTCTGTCTCCAGAAGAGTGACTATCCTCAGGGCCCAAAAAGGCCTTAGAATGCCGGTCTGCATCCCAGGGGTCCTGTCTTGCCCCACTGGCCAGGGCTCCAACCCCTGGCGCTCCGCCCTACCACCCTTGCCTCTACACAGCCCTCCCTGGTAGAACCCACCTGCTTGCACAGGTCTCACCTGTGGCCAGAGTTCAGTCCAGCTGAAGGGCCCAGGCCCCACCTCGCATGTGAATAAAGAAATTTCCAAACTCCCACGCAGTACCAGTGACATCAGGCAATGACACCCACCCTGGCATCGCTGTGAAGGTAAAATGAGACCACGTAGTCCACGATCTGACACCTAGGAGGTGCTCGGGAGATGACAGTTGCTGGCATTATTATCATCAAAGAAAATTTCACATCCTCTCCATACTAAATTTGGCCAACAATGTACGGTGGAAGAGATTCGTTAGTTCCACCATATGTCCTAATTGGAACCATAGCCTGAATCACTACCACTTGCCAGAAGAAAAAAAAAGATTAAAAGGCAAGCCGGATTTTAAAAAGGGATTTTCTTACATTGCTCCAGACTGGGACTGTTACCAGGCACATGTCCCCCTCTGACTCTGGGATTTCTCCCCAACTGCTCACACGGTCTTCATCTCAGCAATCACCCACAGCCCTGGGGACTGAAGGGGACATCTTTGAAATCAATAAAAACAGTGCCCAACAGGCGCTGCACCATAGCACGCAGGAAGTTCACTGAGCACGTGCTGGTGGGGCAGCTGCCGCGCATGCGGAGGTGGCAAATGAGCGCTGAGCAGGCGGGGGCCGGCCTTGGGCAGCTCGGGAGGAGGGAGGGGCCGCCAGACTCCAGGTCCACGTGTGCAACTCCACCTTAGAGGACCAACATGACAGAACCGCTGGACTCCCATAACCAGGAGGTGCCAGAATGGCCCAGAGATGGAGCCGTCAGGCAGCTACACATGGAGGCCACTGTGACACAGGGCAGTACCCCCTGCCCACACACTTCCACCCTCTGTGTTGCAGAAGGTAGGAAGCTCTGCCTCCAGCGTCTCAGAGTGCGGAGCCAGATGCTCCATGGGTCACATCCAGAAAAAAACGGCTATATATGCATGAATGTTGAAGAGGCAGACCAATAATAAGTAAGTCATTTACACAGGACTCGATGTTTTGCATGAGCACCGCTGACACTGAGCAGAGAGATGGTCAAGGGCACTGCTCCAGATCTTCTTAGCCTCACCCGCCTCTTAGTCTACTCCATGCCTGTGGTCTCTGACCAACTTCACACAGATGGAGATGAAGCACCCGACCCCCTACCCCTGCCCTGCTTCCCCTGCCACCTAAACTTCTGTGTTGACATCTCTGGGGATCCCCATGGCATCTACACACATGTACAGCCTGGTGGAGCAGGGGCAAACCTTTACACAGGTGGCACATGGGAATCAGTGGGCAAATGCCTCACCCTCCCTTTTCCCCTTCTCCACCCTGCAAGATAGCTCTGAGGCCCAGGGTAGAGTTTCTCAGCAGCCCTGACTCAATCAAGGGGGCGGCTGCCCTCAGGGGCTGCAGCTCAGAGGGACACCCCCATATGGCCTCTCCCTCTGCCCCTCACTCCTGCTCCCTGGACTGCTCCCCCTCAGGAAAGCACCCTTGGCAAAGAGACACTCCCCAGCATCACCCACCAGGAAGCACATGGGAGGTGTGAGTCACAGGATGTCATCACTGAGAGGGTCTTCAAGTTTGCCTGGTTCAACTCCAAACCTCCCCTTCCACTTCACAGATGAAGAAGTGAGGTACAGTGAGGAAAAGAATATCTTTTCCTAACCCATTGCTAGGTTCACAGCTGAGGTCCCTGTAACAAAAGACAGATTAACAAGAGAAAAGCACAGAAATTTATTTAACATAAGTTTTATATGACACAGGAGTCTTCATAAGGAAATGAAGACCTAAAGAAACAGGGTAACCTCTGAAATTTTATGCTAAGTTTCATGGAGAGTGGATAGTCATACAGAGGTATGATTGGATAAAGGGCCTAATGGTAATAAACTGGGGGGGACTTAGCAAGGCCTGTCTGTTTGGATTCTTCTCTGTGTCCCTGTGTCTACAAAGAAGGGGACATTCCTTTCCTCCATGTGCAGGAAGGGTATCTCTCCAGTGAAGGCCTTATCAGCTGCTGCAGAGAGGAAGGTCAGAAAATCCTGGGTTTTATGACCTGCTTTTGGAGAGAATAGTGGGGGAAAGTCAGACAGACCTTCCTGCTTCTGCTGTTTTCTTAAATGCCAAGGGGTAGTATTTCCTGAACCCCACCCAGGCCCAGAGTTGAAAAGGGAATTGGTTGTCCAAAGCCACAAAATCGATAGCAGAGCTAGGACTGAAGTCACACTTGTGCTGCCTCAGTCTATTCTCTTTGCTCTTCTCTCTGCTGTCTCTTCTCAGGCCACCTCATACACTTATTTGTGACAAGGCCCAAGGAAGACAGTACTGAACAGAGGTGATGGCATTTTCTTAGTCCATTTTGTGTTGCTATAACAGAATACCTGAGACTGGGTAATGTACAAACAATAGAGTTTATTTGGCTCATGGTTCTGGAGGCTGGGAAGTTCGAGAACACGGTGCCAGCGCCTGGTGAGGGCCTTCGTGCTTGTCGCCCCATGGCAAAGGACAGAAGGGCAAGAGCGTGAGAGCAAGAGCAGGCAAGAGGAAGTCAAACTCACTTTATTCAAAAGCCCACTCCTGTGATAACGGCATTAATCCCTCATGACCTAATTACCTCTTAATTGTCCCACCACTTAAAACTGTTACAACAGCAATTAAATTTCAACATGATTTTTGGAGAGGACATTCAAACAACAGCATCATTTAATGGAGATATTCCAGGCACCTGGAGCTCCACGAGGTGAGGAAATATCCTGGGACAAAGAGGGGATCTTCTTGAAATTTTTCAATTAAAACTCTGACTACCAACTTCTAATGTAAACTGTTTTCCCTGCTCTTCCCACTAAGTTGATTGTGGACCTGGAAGTGGTATAATAAAAAAAAACTACCAAAGGAGATTTCTGAAAGCAGGTAAGAAGAGAGCAAGCTGGTCTTGGGATCCAGGACTGAGGAAGAGCACATGGTGGGGGTCTTGCATCTCCTACCCAGCAGAAGAAGGCCCCCAGGGTTGGCATTTCCCATCACCAACCTGGCAACAGAAGGCAGCCCTGATGGGCTCATACTTACCCCAGGTCCATCAGGAGTCCCCTGCGCGCATGCACACACACACACACACGCCATCAGGCAGGCTTGACACCACCAGCAAGAGTGACCAATTGGAAGCCCTGACAGAAATAAGTGGCAAGGGAAATGCTTCCTTTCTCTGCTGAGTCTGAGACTCCCCTTTCCACTGAGAGATACCAGGGCAGGTGGCAGGCAGAGCCAGCTTGAGAGGCTACCAGAGGCAGCTTAGTCCAGAAAGGCTCTTTTTCCTCCCTGACCAGAAACACTTAGGCAGGCAGATGAGGGACCCAGCTACAGCAAGTGGCCCAGTCTGGGAAGGCTTTTTGTCCCCATGGGTCCAAGACTCTCCTCCCTCATCCAGGAACACATGAACATCTGGGCATACCAGTACAATGGTGGTATCACTACCCCCTCCATTAAGAAATACTGGGTAGCCCAGCCTGGAGAAACCCCTTCCACCACACAGGCAGCACAAACAGGGACCTCAGCAGCACCAGAGAAGCCAAGCAGACCTGAGTAATAGCACAAAGGCTCTGAAGTTACATTGGAACCACAACAAACAAAAGTAGACTGCATATTAAACCTAAACAGGGTGACTGCCTGCTAAAATAAAAGATTTACATAGGATCCAGAATCTCCTAACATAATAGACAAAATGTCCAAGATGCAATAAAAAAAATCATCCATCAAACCAAGAACCAAGAAGATCACAACTTGAATGAGAAAAGACAACTAACACCCATACTGAGATGAATCAGATGTTGGAATAATCTTGCAAGGATTTTAATGGAGATATTATTAAAATAGATCAACAATCAATTACAAATTCCCTTGTAACAAATTTAAAAATAGAAAAATCTCAAAAAAAAAGAAAAATCTCAGCCCCCAAAAATAGAAATTATAAAAAGAACCAAATGGAAATCACAGAACTAAAAAAAGTAATAAATAAATATAACAACATTTAGTGTAATAAATAAAGATCTTCCTGGAAACGTTCAATTATAGAGTGAAGATTATAGAGGATAGAATAAGGTAAATAAGGCAGAATAATAGAATTCACCCAATATGAACAATAGAGAAAAAAGATACTCTTAAAAATGAACACAATTTCAGGAACCCGTAGGACAGTAACAAAAGATTCAAAATTTATATTAGTGAAGTACTAAAAGGAAAGTACAAAGAGAGTGTGGCTGAAGGGTATTTGGTTGAAAACTTCTCAAATTTGGCAAAGGACACAAATCTACAGATCCAAGACGTTGAATAAAACCCCAACAGTATAAACCCAAAGAATTCCACACCAAGACACATCTTAATTAATCTTTTGAAAACCAAAGACAAAGAAAAAAATCTTGAAACTAGCAAGAAAGAAATGACACATCACCTACAGGGGAATACCAATTCCAACAACACAAGATTTTTATCTGAAATGATGGAGGGTACAAAGAACTAGCACAATATTTTTCACATGCTGAAAGAAAAGTACTGTCAATCATTAATTCTATATCCACTGAAACTATCCTTTAAGAACAAAGGGGAAATAAAAACATTCTTAGCTGAAAGATAACCAAAAGAACTTATTACTAATAGATCTACCATTAATACCTGGTGTATTAGAGTTCTCCAGAGGACAGAATCAACAGGATATGTTATAATTATATAAGAGGAATTTATTAGGGGAATTAGCTCATGTGGCTATGAAGAAAAGTCCCACGATAGGCTGTCTATAAACTGGATGTTGGTAGCATGGCTCAGTCCAAGTCCAAAGGCCTCAGAACCAGGGAAGCTGATGGTGTCCTTGGTGTAAGTTCTGGAACCCAAAAGCTGAAGAGTCTCAAGCTCTGATGTCCACGGACAGGAGAGAAGAGTGTATCCCAGCTCCAGCGGATCAAGTGGATTGGGTGGTTCCCACCCACACTGAGAGTGGGTCTTTCACACCCAGACCACTCAGACTTTCATACTAATCTCTGCTGGAAACACCTTCATGGACACACCTGAAAAGATAGTGTTACCAGGTTTCTCAGCATTCCTTCATCTAACCAAGCTGACATCTAGAACTAACCTTCACACCTCCCAAACAGATCCTTCTGTCTCACACCCAGGCCACTAAGACTCTCATACTAATCTCTGCTGGAAACATCCTCATGGACACACCTGAAAAGATTGCTTTAACAGGTTTCTCAGCATTCCTACATCTAACCAAGTTGACATCTAGAATTAACCTTCACACCTGGTTAAAGGAAGTTCTTCAAACAGAAAAGAAGCAATTAAAGAAGGAATTTTGGAGCACAAGAAAAGAAGGAACAATTAGAAAGAGAAAAATATGGGTACTTAGAATGACTTTTTCCTAATTTCGTAAATCTTTTTTGATAATTGAAAAAAGTTATAACACTATCTTATACCCAACACAATGATATTTAGCATGGGGAAGTTAAAGAGACCTAAATAGAAGTGAGGTTTCTACACTTGATTCAAAGTTGATACCAGTAGACTGTTGTTATAAGTCACATGTGTATAGTAATACCAGAACAAGCACTAAAAATACTATACAAAGATGTACATTCAAAAAAAGCACTCTAAATAAATCAAGATTGAATCCTAAAAGGGGTTCAAGCAAACTTCCCAAAGGCAAGAATATGAAAACAGAAGAACTAGAAGTATAGAATACAAATAGAAAGCAAAGCAGTAAATGGCAAACTTAAGCCTAACTTAGTAATATAACCTTCAACACAAATGGTCTAAATATTCCAACCAAAAGACAGAGATTGGGACAGTAGATTTTTTTAAATGACCATTTATATGCTGCTTACAAGACACTCTTCTCAAATTCAATGATATGCGTAGGTTGAGAGTAAAAGCATGGAGAAAGACATGCCATGCAAAGGTTAATAAAAATATGAGTGGCGATATTAATAACAGATAAAGTAGACTTCAGAGAATAAGAATTCTCAGAGACAAAGAGAGATATTATGTAATGACAAAAGGATCAAATCCCCAGGAAGATGTAATGATCCTAAATGAGTATGTGTCACACAACAGAGCCTCAAAATACATGAAATAAAAACTGATAGAGCTAAAAAGAGTAACAGACAAAGCCATAAATACAGTTGGGGACTGCAACACCCCCCTTTCAGCAACTGATAGGAGTTCTAGACAGAAAATCAGCAATGATATAGGATTACGAACAATGCAATCAACCAGCAAGATGTAACTGACATATGTGCATGTAACATTCCACTCAAAAATAGCAGAATACACGTTTTTTAAGCAGCCATGGAACATTCACCAAGACAGACTACCCCAGTACATAAAACAAATCTCAACAAGTTTAAAAAATTTGAAATCATATAGAGTATGTTCTTTGACCATAATGGAATCGAACTGGAAATCAATAGCAAAAACAACAGGAAATCTATATATGTGTGGAAATTAAACAACACACCTCTAAATAATCCATGGGTCAAAGAAGAAGCCTCAAAGGCAATTTTAAAAATACATAGAGGAGAGGCCCCAGCAGGCAAGAAACCAGGGCAGCCAGCTGCCCAGCCCCCAATCCACCTGACCAGAAGGCAAGACCCCATGTGCCACGCCACCACTGATAGGAGAGGCCCAAGGCAGGCAGGAGACTGGGGCAGCCACCCACACAGCTCCCGCCACACCCACACAGAAGGCAAGAACCCCCATGTTGTGCTGCTGCCAGTGGAAGAAGCCCCAGACAGGCAGGAGCCTGGGGCAGTCACTCACACAGCCCCCACCTCACCTGCACAGAAGGCAAGACCCTGTGCCATAACCATGAGGCCTCCTACAGAGACTGACAAATTGGATCAAAAAGCTAGACACAACTATATGCTATCTACAAGAGACACATCTCACCATTAAGGTGCACAAAGACTAATAGTGAAAGGATGGAAAAAGATATACCACACAAATGGAAACCAAAAACAAGCAGGAATAGCCATTCTTATATCCAATAAAATAGACTTTAAACCAAAAACCATAAAGAGAGACAAAGAAGCCCACTACATAATCATAAAATAACAACCACAAATATATATGCACCTAACACTGGAGTACCCAGATATATAAAGCAAACATTATTGGACCTGAAGAAGGAGATATCTATCCAGCAAGAAGAAATAACAACCATAAACATATATGCACCCAATACTGGAGTACCAGATATATAAAGCAAACACTATTAAACCTAAAGAAAGAGACAGACCCAAATATAATAACAGTTGGGGACCTGAACACCCCTCTTTCTTCATTGGATAGATCATCCAGGCAACAAATCAATAAATAGAGGATTAAAACCACACTTTAGACCAATTGGACTTGGCAGATATCTACAGAATATTTCATTGAACAACTACAGAATATACACTTTTTTTTTTTCCTTTTTGTCTTTTTTACTGACTGGTAACGGGATCACAACCCTCGGTGTTGCGCCTGCACTGCGCTCAGCCTGTGAGCGGGAACCAGTCTCCACATGGGATCCGAACCCTCAGCGGGAGCGCCGCTGCGCTCCCAAGCGGCGCTTTCCTTTTTGTCTTTTTTACTGACTGGTAACGGGATCACAACCCTCGGTGTCGCACCCGCACTGGGGACCGGCAACGGGATCACAACCCTCGGTGTTGCGCCTGCACTGCGCTCAGCCTGTGAGCGGGAACCAGTCTCCACATGGGATCCGAACCCTCAGCGGGAGCGCCGCTGCGCTCCCAAGCGGCGCACTCTGCAGTGCGCCACCGGGCCAGCCCAGAATATACACTCTTCTCATCAGCACATGGGACATTCTCCAAGACAGACCACATGTTAAGTCACAAATCAAGTCTCAATAACTTTTTAAAAAATGGAAATCATCTAAAGTATCTTTTCAGACCACAGTGGATTAAAACTAGAAATTAATAACAAGTGAAAATCAGTACACTATACAAGTACATGGAAATAAAACAACAGGCTCCTGAATGACCTATGAGTCCAAGAAGAAATTAAACAGGAAATCACAAAAATTCTAGAAAATAACAAAAATAAAGAGACATCATATCAAAACCTGTGGGATAATCCAAAAGTGGTACTAAGAAGGAAATTTATAGCAATAAATGCTTACATCAAATAAAGTAAAGATTTCTAGTAAACAACCTAATTCTACACCTAAAAGAATTAGAAAAACAAGAACAATCCAATCCCAAAGTTAGCAGGCAGAAAGAACTAATTAAGATAATAGTAGAACTAAATGATACAAAAGATCAATGAAACAAAAAGGAGTTTTTTTGAGATGATAAACAAAATAGACAAACCATTAGCAAGGTTAACAAAAAAAGAGAGAAGAGAGAAGAACTAAAGGATAAAAATCAGAAATGAAAAAGGAGACATTACAACTGATATCACAGAAATAAAAACAATCCGGGCTGGCCCGGTGGCGCGCTGGATAGTGCGCCGCTTGGGAAGCGCGGCGGCGCTCCCGCCCGAGGGTTCGGATCACATACAGACCGGTTCCCACTCACTGGCTGAGCGAGGCGCGGGAGCAACGCCGAGGGTTGCAATCCCGTTGCCGGTCCCCGGTCCGGTACGGGGGCAACACTGAGGGTTGCGATCCGTTGCCGGACACGGAAAAAGACAAAAGACAAAAAAAAAAAAAAAGGAAGAAAGAAAAACAATCCGTAGAGACTATTACAAACAAGTATATGCCAACAAATTTGAAAACTGGAAGGAAATGGATAAATTTCTGGACACATACAAACTACCAACACTGAACCAAGAAGATATAGAAAACCTAAACAGACCAATAACACGAAATGAAATTGAAGCAGTAATCAGCAGTCTCCCTACAAAGAAAAGCCTAGGACCAAATGGCTTTACTGCTTAATTCTACCAAACCTTTAAAGAGGAATTAATACCAATTCTCTTCAATCTATTCCAAAAAATTGAAACAGAGGCCACTCTCCCAAACTCATTCTATGAGGCCAGTATTACCCTGATACCAAAACCAGACAAAAATACAACAAAAAAAGAAAACTACAGACCAATCTCTTTGATGAACACAGACGCAAAAATCCTCAACAAAATATTAGCAGTCAGAATACAGCAACACATCAGAAAAATTATACACCATGATCAAGTGGCATTCATCCCAGGGATTCAGAGATGGTTCAACATATGCAAGTCAATAAATGTGATACACCACATCAACAAAATCAAGTACAAAAACCATATGATTATCTCAATAGATGCAGAAAAAGCACTCAACAAAATTCAACATCACTTCATGATAAAGGTTCTTAGCAAATTAAGTATAGAATGAAAATATCTCAATACAATAAAAGCCATATATGAGAAACTAATTGCCAATATAATCCTGAACTGGGAAAAGCTGAAAGCTTTCCCCTTAAGAACAAGAACAAGGCAAGGATGCCCACGCTCACTACTCCTATTTAACATAGTATTAGAAATACTAGCCAGAGTAATCAGGCAAGAGAAAGAAATAAAGTGCATACAGATTGGAAAAAATGGAGTCAAACTGTCCCTATTTGCAGATGACATGATCCTATATGTAAAAAAAACCTAAAGACTCTGCTAAAAAACTCTTAGAGCTGATTAATAATTTCAGTAATGTTGCAGGATACAAAATCCATGCCCCAAAATCAGTTGCATTTATATTCTCCCATAATAAACAAACAGAAAGAGAAATCAAGAAAGTAAGCACATTTACAATAGTCACCAAAAAAAAACCTAAGAATAAATTAACCAAGGAGGTGAAAGATCTCCACAATGAGAAATACAAATTGCTGCAGAAAGAAATTAAAGAGATGGGCCGGCCCGGTGGCGCACTGCTACAGTGCGCCACTTGGGAGCGCAGTGGCGCTCCCGCCGAGGGTTCGGATCCCACATACAGACTGGTTCCCACTCACTGGCTGAGCGAGGTGCGGGAGCAACACCGAGGGTTGTGATCCCATTGCCAGTCCCGGTCCGGTATGGGCGTGACACTGAGGGTTGCGATCCGTTGCCGGACACAGAAAAAGACAAAAAGAAAAAAAAAAAAAAAAAAGAAATTAAAGAGAACACAAAAAGGTGAAAAGACATACCATGCTCTTGGATTGGAAGAATTAACATTGTGAAAATGTCAATACTACTCAAAGCAATCTGCATATTCAATGTAATCCTCATCAAAATACTAATGACATTCTTCACAGAAATAGGAAAAACAATCCTAACATTCATATGGAACAACAAAAGACCCTGAATAGCCAAAGCAATTCTGAGCAAAAAATATGAAGCCAGAGGCATGACACTACCTGACTTCAAATTATACTACAAAGCTGTAGTAATCAAAACAACATGGTACTGGCATAAAAATAGACATTCAGACTAGTGGATCAGAATAGAGAACCCAGAAATCAACTCACAGACTTAGAGCCAGCTGATCTTTGACAAAGGCAACAAGAACATACATTGGAGGAAAAACTACCTCTTCAATAAATGGTGTTGGGAAAACTGGACATCCATATGCAGAAGAATGAAACTAGACTTGCATCTCTTACCATATACCAAAGTCAATGCAAAATGGATTAAAGACATAAGCATAAGACCTGAAACTGTAAAACTACTATCAGAAAATATAAGAGAAACACTTCAGGAAGTAGGACTGGGCAAAGACTTTATGAATAATAGCCCAAAAGAACAAGCAACAAAAGAAAAAATAAATAAATGAGATTATATCAAACTAAAAAGCTTCTGCACAGCAAAGAAAACAACCAACAGAGTAAAACAACAACCTACAGAATGGAAGAAAATATCTGCAAACTGTACATCTGACAAGGGATTAATATCCAGCATATATAAGGAACTCAAACAACTACACAGTAAAAAAAAACACACAAATAACCCAATTAAAAAATGAGCAAAGGAGCTGAATAGACATCTTCCGAAGGAAGATATTCAAATGGCCAACAGCCACTTTAAAAAATACTCAGCATCACTAATCATCAGAGAAATGCAAATTAAAACTACATTGAGATATCATCTCACAACAGTTAGACTGCTTATAATCAAGAAGACAGAGAATAACAAATCCTGGAGAGGATGTGGAGAGAGGAGAATACTCTAACACTGCTGGTGGACCTGTAAATTAGTACAACCACTATGGAAAATGGTATGGAGGTTTCTCAAACAACTACAGATAGATCTACCATATAATCCAACAATTCTACTTCTAGATATAGACCCAAAGGAATGGAAATCATCATGTCAAAGGGATACCTGCACTCCCACGTTCATCTCAACTCTATTTACAATAGCCAAGATATGGAACCAGCCTAAATGTCCGTTGATGGACAACTGGATAAGGGAAATGTGGTATATGTACACCGTGGAATACCACTTTGCCATAAAAAGGATGAACTTTTCCCATTCGCAGCAACATGGATGAACTTGGAGAAAATTATGTCAAGTGAAATAAGCCAAACACAGAGGGAAAAATACCACATGTCCCTCATAAGTGGGAGCTAAGACAGAAAGAAGGAAGGAAGGAAAGAAAGACCACAGTGGTGCACTGGACCTGCACAGGGAAAGAGCACATCTAGTGCTGTGGGGCAGGGGGTAGGTCCAGGATTAATTGGGTATGGGACACAAGGAATAATTGCCTTTTGTGGTAATGCGCATGCTGATAGTATTGATCTCATCATCACATCTTGGGCACAGATGGTGATGGTCAGCTTTGAACCCCATGGATATGCATAATCAATTTTAAAAAAAGAAATAAAAAAGTACACAGAATATAATGAACATGAAAACCCAACATTTGTGTGATATAGCTAAAGCAGGACTAAGAAGGAAATTTATAGCATAGCACAATTTCTATTTGTATTTATTAACATATTACAAATCAATAACCTAATCAATGAACTCAAATTAATAACCTAAGTTCTCCCTAAAGAAACTAGCAACATAAGAGCAAAACAAATTCAAAGGAAGAACAAGAAAGGAAATAAGGATAAAAACAGAAATCACTGAAATTGAAAATAGGAAAACGCTATAAAAATCAATGAAACAAAAAATTGATTCTTAAAAAAATCAATAAAATTAATAAACCTCTAGCAAGGCTGACCACAAAAAAAAGAGAAAAGACACAAGTTACCTATATCACTACAGATCCTACAGTCATGGAAAAGATAATAAGGGAATACTATGACAACTTTACACTCATAAATTTAACAACTTAGAATAAATGGACCAATTCATTGAACACTATAAAGTACCAAAACTCACCAAGGTGAAAGAGACAATCTGAATAGCCCTATAACCATCAAATAAATTGAATTCATAATTTAAAGGCTCCCGAAACAGAAATATCCAGGATCAGATGATTTCACTAGAGAATGTTATCAAACTTTTCAAGAAGAATTAACATCAATTTTACACAATCTCTCCTAGAAAACAGAAGAGGAGGGAGTACTTCCCAATTCATTTCATGAGGACAGTATTACCCTGATGCCAAAACAAAAAAGAAAACTGCAATTCAATATCTCTCATAGACTTAGATGCAAAAACTCTCAACAAAACTAAAAAGAAATCCAAAAATGTAAACCAAGTATTATACACCATAACCAAGTGGAATTTATTCCAGGGATACAAGACTGATTCAACATTTGAAAATGTATCTACATAATCAATCATATCAACAAACTAAAGAACAACCATATGATCTAATTAATTGATGCAGAAAAAGCATTTGACAAAATCCGATACCTAATCATAATTTTTTTAAAAAGAAACTCAGAAAATTAGGAATATAGAGGAGAATTACCTCAATTTACTAAAGAATATCTACCAAAAAACTATAGCTAATATTACATTTAATGGTGAAAAAAATGAATGTTTTCTCCCTACTATCAGGAATAAGGCAAGGATGTTCACTCTCGTCACTCTTATTTAACATATTACTAGAAGTTCCAGTCACTACAATAATGCAAGAAAAAGAAATGAAATATCCAGAGATAAGAAATAAAGAAAAAAAAACCATCTATATTTGAAAATGACAAATGTTATATACACAGCAAATCTCAAGGAATCTACACGCACACACACACACACACACACACACACAACCTCCTACCATTAACAAGCAAGTTCAGCACAGAATACAAGATCAACATGCAAAAATCGATCACATTTCCACATACTAACAATGAAGTACAGAAACCAAAATTTAGGTGACTTCTGGTCAAGATGGTGCAATAGACATCCCAAAGCGTCTCTCTCTCCCACAGTCAGCCAATTTACAACTATTAAAAAGCAACAACAGGAGCCGGCCTGTGGCTCACTCAGGAGAGTGCGGTGCTGATAACACCAAGGCCACGGGTTCGGATCCCATATAGGGATGGCCGGTTCGCTCACTGGGTGAGCGTGGTGCTGACAACACCAAGTCAAGGGTTAAGATCCCCTTATCGGTCATCTTTAAAAAAAAAAAAAAGTAACAACAGCCAAGCTGGGGCCACTGGAGCTCAGGGGAAGAGGAGGAGAGACCTATCGAGTTCATGAAGGCAGAAGAAGCCACGATGAGAGAAAGAAAGCCTACTCTGACAATTTCAAGCCCTGGCCACTTCAAGGCTGGCCCTGGTGAGCCCACAGAGCAAGAACTGGCAAAATCCACAGCTGCCCTTCGTACGTAGTTGCTTGGAGATGGCAGGGGAAAAGAGGGCCTTGGTGGGCACCAGGCCAGCAAGAGCACTAACAGGGTACCCATGGACCCACATAGGAGTGAGGGGCCACAGACAACTGAAAAAAGAAGCCACTCAGAGGCTGGTGCGTCATCACAAGGGACCAGTATATGGTCCATCCCATGGGAAGTGTTTGGAGTGTGGAGGGGTGGGGGAGACAGGCTCACCAGGGCAATACTGGGGCACAGCATGGACAGCTGATCTGCCCTCCAATCAGCACAGGCCCACTCAGTGGAGAGTGGTCAGGAATATAGAACTGAAGGGGGTACAGTTTGCTGAAAAGACTCAGGCCCAGACCAGAGTTTTCACACAGCCCAGGAGTGCCAGACCTCGCAAGTCCCAGAAGTACATACAAGGTCAACAATTAAAACCTGAACTGCACAAAAAGCCTTCCCTAGGGAATCAGCAGCAGAGCAACAATGTAGCTCAACCACAGAGCTCAAATGCTGGTCCCCACAGGAAGTTCCCCCATGTTAGAAGTAAGCAAAGGACAACAAATTAGTTCCAGTGCAGAGTTTAAGTGGTGGGAACAGTGAATAATCCAACACAGAACTGAAAGAAAAAATAAAAAACCCACAGATCAGAGACAAAGTTTTTATATTAGCCTGTAAAGGTCTAACACCACCAAAGAAACAGCTATAAAACCTAGAAGAACTGGAAGCCCCCTGTGCTTCCAAGCCAGGGATCCGGGAGGGCCATGGGCCTCTGCCACACACCCCTGATTACTGCATCCAGCCCAGCGATGACCACCAAGCTGCTGCAGGAAGTGCCCCAGGCTCCCAAGCCAGGGTGGTGGGGATGAGGGCCTCAGCCCTGCCCCCCACAACATTCACAACCAGCTCAGTGATGACCACTGAGCACCACAGGATGCACTCTGGGCTCCCAAGCAGAGATGGTTGGGGGCCAAGGGCTTTAGTCACACCCACCCACCCCCAATGTCCGCATCCAGCCCAGCGACAAGTACTGGGCCACCATCGGAAATGCCTCAGCCTCCTGAGCTGAGATGTTGAGAGGTCAAGGGCCTCAGCCATGACCCGCTAATGTCCACATCCAGCCCAGCAACAACCAAGCCACTACCAGAAGCTCCCTGGTCTCCCCTGTCATTATGGGGGGGGGTGCCATGGGCCTCAACCATGCCCCCTTCCTTCTTCTTCCACCCGAACCCCCTCCCTCTTCACCTCTCCCCCTCCCCTCAACTGGTCCACAACAGTATCTTAGAATTTAAAATAATAATAATAATAAATTAATTTGTCAAAAAGGAAACCAAAATTTAAAACACAAAGCCATTTTCAATTACTCTAAAGAAAATGAAGTACTTAGACATATTCTTAACAAAACACGTACAGGATCTGCATGCTGAAAATTACAAAATGCCGATGAAAGAAATCAAAGAAGACTTAAATAAATGGAGAGACATTCCATGTTCATGGATTGGAAGACTTAAAAATAATAAAGATGTCAATTTTCCCTTAAAATGATTGATAGGTTTAATGCAATTCCTATCAAAATCTTAGGAAGATTTTATGTAGACCTAGATAAACATATTCTAAAATTTACATGGAAAGACACAGGGACTAGAATAGTAAATAACCTTGAGATACTAAAACAATGAAGTAGGAACAACCTTATAATCTTATGTTACAGTAATTAAGACACTGTGGCATGAGCGGAGGTGTAGACACATAGGTCAGTGTGAATAGATTAGAGAACCCAGAAATAGACCCACACTAATACACCCAAGTGATTTTTGACAGAAGTGCAAGACCAATTAAATGGAAGGATAGCCTTTTGAGGAAACAAATATATATACATATGTAATAAAATATATATATTATAATATATATTTATATTTTTTATTTTATATATATTATTTATATATATTTATTTTATATTTTTTTATATATTATATATATATATATTTATATATATATATATGTTTTCACATACATAAAAAATATATATATATAATATGCTTAAATGTAAAATATAACACAATAAAACTTTCAGGGAAAAAAAAATTGGAGAAAATCTTCAGGATCTAGGGCCAGGCAATGAGTTCTTAGACTTGACACCAAAAGTCTCATCCATGAAAGGAAAATTGATAAAGTGGACCTCATCAAAATTTAGATCCTTTATTCTGTGAAAGCACACATAAATAAGATGAAAAGACAGGCCACAGACTCAGAGAAAATAGTTACAAACCACAGATCTGGCAAAGGACTACTACCTAGAATACATAAAGACTATCAAAACTCCACATTTTAAAAAATCCAGTAGGAAAATGACCAAAAGACATAAGATATTTCACTGAACAGAATATACAGATGGAGAATAAGTACATGAAGACAGTCAACATTATTAGCCATTAGAGAAATGCAAATTAAAACCACAATAGGATTATCACTATATGCCTATCAGAAGGGCTAAAATAAAATAGTGACACCGAAAGCTCAGGAGAATACGGAGACACCCGATCACTCACGATTATTCCCGAGAGGGAATGTTAAATGGTAGTTACTCCAAAAAACAGTTTGGCAGTTTCTTTAAAAAACTAAACACGCAACTACCATATGACCTTGGGCACTATCCTAGAGAAATGAAAACTTATGTTCACACAAAAATGTATACAGAAATGTTCACGGCAGCTGTATTTGCAATAGTCCAACTGGAATCGGCCCAACAGGTAAGTAAGTGGTAACAAACAGCAACCCCCCCATTCTCCAGAACACCACTCAGCAACACAAAGGAGCAAGTCCAATGCACACAACAGGGATGAATCTCCAGGGAAACATGCAGAGCAAAAGAAGCCACTCCCAAATGGTTACATATTGCATGATTCCACTTATATAACCGTTTTGGAATGACAATACTTCAGAAATGGAGAACAGATTCGTGGTTGCCAGGGGTCGGGGAGGAGGGACTAGTTGTGGGGTATAAAACACCAACAGGAGGGAATTTTGCCACCTTAACACTGCTCAGCATCTTGACTGTGGTGGTAGACACATGAACCTACACGGTTTGTAACATTGTATAAACACACTGGCCACACACACACACACACACACACACACACAGAGTTACAAATGAGTCAAAGATGGCTTCTGTGTATTGGGGCCTATGTTGTTTATTTCTTCACTGCAGTCTGAGACCTATTAGCTCAAAAGTCTGCTGGTGCCAAATTTTACACATCCTATTTTTTTTTTAAAGCCCACACAAATAGCAAATTTTTAGCCACTTAGAGCCTGCCTGCTTTGCATACCCAAGAAACCTCACCCAACAGCTGTTACCTACTGATAAGATAAGGTGCCTGCTGCAGCTGCCCGGCTGCCCTTCAGAGCTCTGGGACCCAGACACTCCTCACCTGCTGCTCAACATCGCCTAGAAACGTAAGCCCCCTCTCCAGCCTCCTCTCTCCTGGGAGGTCCCCTGACACCTCCCCTTCTGAGCAGTGACTCCACCCATCGCCTCTGTAGGACTTCCCCTGCATGCAGCTCTGTCCCAGCACCTCCCAATAAAGATTGTGTGTTACCGCCTCTCATGGTTGTATTTTTTCCTTGATTTGCCCAAAATCCCTTGAACTCCTCACACACAAACACATACAAACACACACATGTGAGAATATAAGTAAAACTGGGGAAACCTGAGTAAGATCAGTGGATTGTGGGCCGGCCCGGTGGCACACTGGAGAGTGCGCTGCTTGGGAGCGCGGCGGCGCTCCCACCGAGGGGTCGGGTCCCCTGTGGAGACCGGTTCCCGCTCACTGGCTCAGCGCGGTGCGGGCACAACACCGAGGGTTGCGATCCCGTTACCGGTCAGTAAAAAAAGACAAAAAGAAAAAAAAAAAAAAAGATCAGTGGATTGTGGGCCGGCCCGGTGGCACGCGGGAGAGGGCGCTGCTGGGGGGCGCGGCGGCGCTCCCACCGAGGGGTCGGGTCCCCTGTGGAGACCGGTTCCCGCTCACTGGCTCAGCGCGGTGCGGGCACAACACCGAGGGTTGCGATCCCGTTACCGGTCAGTAAAAAAAGACAAAAAGAAAAAAAAAAAAAAAGATCAGTGGATTGCATCAATGCTAAGATGCATTCTGTGATATTATACAAGGGCCTTGCAAGATGTTACTGCATTTACTGGGGGAAACCAGGTGTGTTAGTCCTTTTCTGTTGCTCATAACAGAGTACCTGAAACTGGGTAATTTATAAAGAAATGAAGTTTATTTCTTACAGTTTTGGAAGCTGGGAAGTCCAAGGTCCTGGGAACACATCTGGTGAGGACCTTCTTCCTTGTGGAATCAGCAGCAGAGCAGCAATTTAGCTCAACCACAGGGCTCAAATGCTGGTCCCCACAGAAAATTCCCCCATGTTAGAAGTGTGACACCGGGCCGGCCCAGTGGCGCACTGCTACAGTGCGCCGCTTGGGAGCGCAGTGGCGCTCCCGCCAAGGGTTCGGATCCCACATACAGACCGGTTCCCACTCACTGGCTGAGCGAGGGGCGGGCGCAGCACCGAGGGTTGTGGTCTGTTGCCGGACACGAAAAAAGACAAAAAGAAAAAAAAAAAAAAAGATCAGGGGATTGCATCAATGCTAAGATGCATTCTGTGATATTATACAAGGGCCTTGCAAGATGTTACTGCATTTACTGGGGGAAACCAGGTGTGTTAGTCCTTTTCTGTTGCTCATAACAGAGTACCTGAAACTGGGTAATTTATAAAGAAATGAAGTTTATTTCTTACAGTTTTGGAAGCTGGGAAGTCCAAGGTCCTGGGAACACATCTGGTGAGGACCTTCTTCCTTGTGGAATCAGCAGCAGAGCAGCAATTTAGCTCAACCACAGGGCTCAAATGCTGGTCCCCACAGAAAATTCCCCCATGTTAGAAGTGTGACACCGGGCCGGCCCAGTGGCGCACTGCTACAGTGCGCCGCTTGGGAGCGCAGTGGCGCTCCCGCCAAGGGTTCGGATCCCACATACAGACCGGTTCCCACTCACTGGCTGAGCGAGGGGCGGGCGCAGCACCGAGGGTTGTGGTCTGTTGCCGGACACGAAAAAAGACAAAAAGAAAAAAAAAAAAAAGAAGTGTGACACCTACAGCAATGCAGGGTGTCACATGGCAAGGATGGGCTGAGCAAGAGTGAGCTAAACTTTCCAACTCACTTTCTTTCCTTATAAAGCCATAAGAACCAGCCCATGATTCCATGAATGGATCAATCCATTCACAAGGCCACAGTCCTCACAATCTAATCACCTCTTAAAGGCACCACCTTTCAAATACCATAATTAAATTTCCCACCCTCCTAACACCGTTACAATGAAGATCAAGTTTCCAATACACGAACTTTTGGGGGAAATAATTGACCCATAGCATCAGGTAAAGGCTACAAGGGGTCATTATTATTTCTTACAACTTCATGTAAATTTCTAATTATCTCAATAAAAAATTCCAATTGAAAAATTGTAAACTCTACTTGTAAACTCTGCCCACCCCACTCCCACCATGACAAGTAACAGGATGAACAGGCCTTTCCTCAGCTGGTAAGACTGACTTACATCCTCAAAAGAGCAGCCCTCCAGGACTGCTGGGCAATGGGCCACACGCGCACATGGATGAGCACGCCCACACACATGTGCAAGTGCGCACGCACACCCACATGCATGTTTTGCACACACATGTGCACATACACTCACACCTTCATAGGCCCTGCATGGAAGCCCTCCACACTTTCCTCCTGCTAGGGGAACATGGAGCTCAGAACCTGAACATCTGTGTTTGAGCCCAGGCTCTTTTCCTAGCTCTGGCATCTCGAGCAAGCAGTGGCCACTCTGCCCCAACAGCCTCATCTGTAAATGGGGAAATGGACCCACTCTGTGGGGTTCTTCTTCTGAGGACCAGAGAATGAGTCTATGAAGTGGGTATCACCATCCCCATTTCATGGACAAGCAACTTGGGGCCGATAATTTTTTTTCTAATAAAACACCCCACCACATTCATGCAAGAGATAAACCCCAAAGTAGAGCCCATCAGGATGGGGGGCCAGCATCTCGGGCCTAGAGAATGTTTCTTCCCCTCCCCTGTGTCTGGGAGAAACCGAGCAAGTGCCAGGCTGGGTCATCAGTAACCTCCTTGTGGACGCTTGTGTGTATCAGGGCACACTCACACACATGCATGAACACGTTCAGCCCAAATTGAGTTCAAACCTGAAATCTATTAATCAATTATTGCTTTCACTTGCCAAAGCCCGAGCCCCGTATTCTATAATGAGCAGAATTCCCAGAGCTGTCAGGGGAGGGAGGAAACGCAAGAGCTGGAGAGGGTCTGGGGTGAAGGGGTGGGTGGGATCAGCATGGCCCTGCCTAGGGCTCCACTAGTCACCCCCAAGCATGTTGTACCTTGCTAGGGGGCCTCTGCTGGGCCCACAGGCAGAAACCTCCCTCCCACCACCAAAACAAACAGCTGGCCATTGTGTGCGAAAAGCCTGGTCAGTGGGTGGGAATGGGGACAAGAGAAACCACGAAGAAATTCCAGCAGGGCAATTTTCAGGATTTCCCAAGCCTTGAACACAGCAACTTTGACAAGGGGGCATCTCCAGAAAAGCCATGGCAGATAAAGTAGTCTTTCCATAGTCAAGTCTATTAATTTTTAAAGAATCCTCCTCCCACCATGGCCAGGCTCTGCAGTCAACATGGAGAAGACAGGTGGGCAGAGACCCAAGGGTGGAGGGTGGGGTGTGACCCTGGAAGGTCCTGAATGCCAGACCAAGCCACAATACTCAGAAGCCCCAGCAGCCCTGGTAATAATGTCCTCAAGTACTGGTCTAGAGTTTGTGTCAAAATTCACTGGGCCCTTTTCCTGAGTCAGTAAGACCCCTATCCCCCTCCTGCCACCCCACCACCTCAGGCAGCTGACCAGTGCTCTGGACTCTTTTAGAGAGAATTCGGTAAGGACTGGTGCAAGGGTAGTGGGGCTCAGAAAAACAAATTCTGTGTGATCCCACTAAACCTAGGTAACTAATACAGTCACACTCGTAGAATCAAAAGAGTGGTAGTCAGGGGCTGGGGAGGGTGATGGGGAGCATCGAATCAACCAGCATAAAGCTTCGGTCAAGCAAGTTGAGCAGCACTAGAGATCTGCTGTCCGTCATTGTACCAAAAGTCAGCAACACTGCACTGCACACTTAAAATCCTGTTAAGAGGGTGGGTCTCACATTAAGTGTTTTAACCACAATAAAATTTAAAAAATAAATAGAAAAAGAAAAAGAAAAATGAAAAAGACAAAAGAAATGGGGGGCTGGCCAGGCCCGTGCCACCACACAAGGAGCATCCAGCACCCTCCCAAAGACAGAAACAGCACCAGGGACAGGCTTGCAGAGCCACCTCATCTATATGCTAATTAGCCCATGCAAGAATTACAGGGTTAATTAAGCATCGCCGCCCCTTTCCACTTTATCTGCCCTGGACACTGAGGCGAGAGGAGGAAATCACAACCTCTGATCAAATTAGCTGTCCACAGGCCGCTCCGGGCCTCTCCTCTCCACGAGGAGAGGTCCCAGAATTAATCATGTTTATTTCACAAGGCACCAGGGATTTGAAGTGATTAGGAATCAAACCCAGGAGCCACCAGCCCCTGAACCTCCTGCCAGCAACATCCTTGGTGCTGACAGGCGGCAACTCCACACCAGGCCTCCTCCTCCCTGAGGTGGAGCTATTAGTTAGCAGGTAAATGACAGTCAGGCAGGAGGAGGCTGATGCAGGTGTGGGGCTCGGGGGCTCGGCTCTTGCTCTCCCTGCCCTCTGCCCAGCACCCCAATGCTTGATACTACTCAAGGGGCAATCACTTCTTTTATGTTTCTGCCCCACTGTGAGGTCCCAGGTAAGCGATTCAAACTCTCTGAGCCTCAGGTTTCTTATTTGTTATGTGGGGGTATGGCGCCCACCCAGCAGAGTAAGCCTGAGACACGCTGTGGGTAGTTTGGACGGCCCTGGGAGGCAGGCATCAGTGATGTCAGTGTTCTGCCTTCCCTTCCTTTTATCCCCTTGCACTCTGGCCTTGAGTCCCTGTTGGACCCGTCACAGTCCAACTCAAAGCTACACCCATCCCAGGCCCCAACGCCTCCCTGATGACCGAGCATATATGCAGCCACCACCTAAAACTCCATGGAGAGCATGCATGTGGGCACTGGGTCACACAGGAGGCATGAGTAAGGATGTGGTGAACAAATGAACTGAAATGGCTGAGAGGTCATTGACTCCAGGCTCAGTAAGTGGAAAACAGGAGAGCCACTGGCCTCCCATGTGGTGTTCTTGATAGACATAGCTAATCAATCACCCCTCTTCCCCGCCAGGGGCAAGGCTAACCTCACAGGCCTCAGCAGAGCACCCCAAGGAGCCACTAGCAGGCAATCACAGTTGGCCAGTGCATCAATCCCAATTTAGCCATTTATGAACTGAGCCCCAGGGAGAGTCCATGACTTGGTGATGCTCTTCCAGCCAACTCTGACAGCACTGAGTAGAGCACAGCCCTCTGACACTCTCCACACGCAAAACTGAGCTCATCTGTGCCAGATGCATGTCCCTGGGTAGAGTGCAGTCATGAAGGACCCAGACTCGGGGCATGTGGTGGGCAGAATTCACATGTGGCCCCCAAGTTTCCACCCTTCAGGTGTACACATCCTGCATAATCCCAGGACTATGAATATGATAGATTTCACTCCTGGGATTAGATGATGGCACATGGTACAGCTGACTTCAAGATCGGGTGAGCCTGACCTAATCACATCAGCCCTAATGAAGCAGCATTTCCTCTGACTGGTAGCAGAAGAGCAAGTCAGATCTTCAAAGCATGAGAAAGATCTGATGTGCCTTTGCTGGATAAAGATAGAGGGGCCTCTGGCTAAGAATATGGGCAGCTTTAGGAGCTGAGAGCAGCCCCCAGCTAACACCAGCAAGGAAGCAGCACCTTCGTCCTGTCCTACAACCACAAGGAACTGAGTCCTGCCAACAAAAAGAAGGAACTAGGAAAGGGAGTCCTCCCCCACCACCACCATCCCCAGCCTCCAGAAGAGAATTTAGCCCAACCAAAACCTCGATTCCACCCTTGAGATTCCCTAAGCAGAGACCCCGGCCACGCTGTGCTGGACTTCTGATGCAGGGAACTAGGAGATAAAAAAACAACAGGTGTTGTTTTAAGCTGCAGAGTTTGTGATTTGTTACCCAGAATAGAAAACTAATATAGGGAAGATATGCAATGAACACTCAGGGAATTAATCTTAAGTGAATGAAACTGGATCACATTTGATCTGATGGGGCCAGAGGACGATGTGCCTTGAACTAGATTCTTTCCTATTAGACACTGGGGAAAAGTGCCCCTGGATCCACCCACATGTTCTCATCATAACTTATGCAAATCTGACTCAATGAAAGAAAATTCTCATTGTGCTCTAAGAGCCATGAACTAAAGGCGTCCTGTCCAGCTCACCAAATGCAACCATATATTCTCCTGAAGAGCAGGAGGTGGCACCCTCCCAGGGGGAGGGAAGGGGAGAAGAAGAGAGAGGACTTTTGGTGAACATCAGACCCCTTTCTCCTTACAAAGTTTCAAAAGTCCTGTTGTTGAAGTCACCCCATTAAGCCTTACACCCTAACATTGTCTGGCTCCTGTGGCCATAAGGTGCCCAGCAGGCTTCTCTCAAGCCAATGCATAACCTGCCCCAGCAACCACTATCCAAGACCCACCATCCCCAACAGAATGTAAGCCCCCCGTGAGCAGAAGCCTAGGGTCTTGCTCCGGGCCCCATAACCCATCACCAGCCTAGTGCCAGACACGTAGGGGGCATCCATAAACATCTTGTGGATGTAAATGCCTAGAGAGCCAGCAAACTCCACATGACAGCACACATGAAACAAGTAAATGGTAAACTTCTGAGCTGCCACAGCTGGGGTATGAGGAGCTCACCCAGGACGTGGGGGCAGTCATGTTTCTTCATGATGACTGTGCATGTCCCTCCAGACTTGCAGATAAAAGGGAAGATCGATCACACGTGTAGCAGCTCTCTCTCACAAGGTCACACTAAAATGACATCAGTGAGAGAATGGGAGAGGAGGCAGCAGCAGACACAAGACTGCAACACGTTTTGGAATCTAGAAAATGGATGGAGGAGAGGAACTGACCCGGAGAGCCTTGGTGAGTCATGGAGGCAATGCCGAGGGTAAGTGATCACTAGCACCAAACCACCCCACAGAGCCAGGATAGAAGAGCCCAGTGCACACCTGATGGCCAGGAGGAAGCATAGGGAGGAGCCACAGAATTATCCTGGCTGAGACAACTTGGGGAGGGGCACTATTAATAATGATGCCAGTACCACAGGCCCAGCCCAGGTTGGCCCAGTCATGAGTTTCTGAATAAAACATCCCACTGGGCAGCCAGCGCAATGAAAGAAAAACAACTCGCACCAACGTACGTCAAAATAACACCTTAGAACACCAGGGGAAAAGAGTAGATTCTCAAAGTTCCAGAGGGCAGAAAAGAGAAAGTCGCTTATTAAGAACTTAGAACGGCATTGGACTTTTCAACAATAAAATTAGAAGTTAGAAGATAGTGGGGCAATGCCTTCAAAATTCTCAGGGAAATAAATTTGTTGTTGTTGAATCTAGAATTCTATATTCATCTGTAAGATATTGTATTGCTCACCCAACCTCCAGTTTATCCTCCTTCTATTTTAAAATGTTGGGCAGGGAAAACTATGAGGGGTCTTTTAAAACTTCATGGAAAATGCATATTATGTAAAACCTACACATGGATTTTGAAATTTTTTGCACCAAAATATACTCATACTAACTTGTTATTTTTGAATAGGATCTAGTTTCAGGCACTAAGAAGGATAAGACATCAGTTTGAAAAGAGCCCCTATCAGAGCATCATGACTTCTATCAAAATTGAAGCAAGAACAAACATCAAGTTTATGGTGAAATTTGGGTGGAAGAATGGTAAAATCATTGATGCCTTATGAAAAGTTTATGGGGACAATGCCCCAAAGGAATCAGCAGTTTACTCATTTGAGGGAGGTACAAGACCATGTTTAAGATGAAGCCCACAGCAGCAGACCGTCCACATCAATTGGCAAGGAAAAAATTGATCTTATTCATGCCCTAGTTGAAGAGAACCAGTGATTAATAGCAGATATAATAGCCAATATCATAGACATCTCAACTGGTTCAGCTTACACAATTCTGACTGAAAAATTACAGTTGAGCAAACTTTCTGCTTGAAGGGTGTCAAAACTGTTACACCAAGATCAGCTGCAAAAAAGAGTTTCAAGAGAAATTTTAAACAAGTGAGATCAAGATCATGAAGCATTTCTTCAAAGAACTGTAGGACGTGAAACATGGTTTTACCAGTACAATCCGGAAGACAAAGCACAATCAAAGCCATGGCTACCAAGAGGTGGAAGTGGTCCAGTCAAAGCAAAAGTGGACTGGTCAAGAGCAAACATCATGGCAACAGTTTTTTGGGATGCTCAAGGCATTTTGCTTCTTGACTTTCTGGAGAGCCAAAGCACGATAACATCTGCTTATTGTGAGAGTTTTTGGAGAAAGTCAGCCAAAGCTTTAGCAGAAAAACACCCCAGAAAGCTTCACCAGAGAGTCCTTCTCCACCAGAACAATGCTCCTGCTCGTTCCTCTCAACAAAAAATAGCAATTTTGCAAGAGTTTTGATGGGAAATCATCAGGCATTCACCTTTCAGTCCTGATTTGGCCCCTTCTGACTTCTTTTTGTTTTCTAATCTTACAAAATCTTTTAAGGGCTCCCATTTTTCTTCAGTTAATAATGTCAAAAAGACTGCATTGACACGGTTAAATTACAGGACTCTCAAGTTTTTAGGGATGGACAAAATGACCAGTATCATCACTTATAAAAGTGTCTTGAACTGGATGGAACTGATGTTGAGAAATAAAGTTCATATTTTTTTATTTTTATCTTTTAGTTCCATTTTTATATGAACTTTTGAAGTCCCCTCATATATTTCCCAGACTCATTCACAGCCAGGGTCCTGGATGCACATCAGGTTCTGCGTTAGGAAGAAGCAGTTTTCCTGCAGCTTTTGGAAGTTAATCCTCATTCAGAAGGGATCCATTTCTTTCCACGGGTCCCAGATTCCTTCAGCAGCTTCCTTGGAGTGACACCAAGTAGTGGCAGTGGTCAGGGTGGCTCCTTTCTATATAACTCTGAGCCTAGGTGGAAGCTTGAAAGTTCCAACCTCCAGCTTCCAGGAGTTGGGGGGCTGTTGGTGTGATCTGAGCGACTCCAAACCAAGGCTGCTAGAGCTCCAGGGGCTGTGCTGGGTGGCAGGGGGAGAGGACAGCTCCCTAGTGGGCAGTTCTGTACTGTTCTGACAATCATTCCAAGAGACCTGTAGTGGATTGAATTGTGTCCCCCAAGTTTTATGTATTAGAAACTTGGCCTCCACTGTGACTATTAAGAGGGTGGGAAATCCTATTATGGTAATTGAAAGGTGGAGCCCTGAAGAGGTGATTAAATTGTGGGACCATGCCATAGTGAACGGATTAAAAATGGTGGTCAGGGGCGTGGTCCTGAGGGTATTAAAAGAAGAGAGTCTGTCTTCTTTCTCTGCTCTGCTCTCTCTGCTTCCACCATCTTGAAATGTGAGACTCCTGGGTCACTGTCGCCACCACCGGATGGACTTTGG
>NW_007728221.1:163026-163766 GCF_000696425.1 Galeopterus variegatus
GACTTTGGACTTCCCAGCCTCAGAAACTGTAAGCAATAAATTTCATTTTCTTTATAAATCGCCCAGTTCTGTGTATTCTGTTATAAGCAACACGAACAGACTAATACAAGACCCCACCTAGAAATTGCTTCTCTGTAGCCTTTCCAGCAATTGTGATTTATGTGTCCTGCATTGAACATTGGATCCTGCTGATACAGCTGCCAAACTGACAGCCAAGGATAAAGAATGGAGCAGCCCCCAGTGCACGTGGTCCAGCTCCCCCAGACAGCTTTTTCCATCCCTCTGCTGCCAGCTACTGTGTGCCTGCTCCCAGAGTGTCCAGGTGACTACCCTCAGGCCAAGACAGAGCGCCTGGAGTTAAGGTGCCTGCCACGCCCATCACTGCCTTCAGGGGATGGAGAGCCAATGAGCACAGGTCAGCAGTATAAAAGCTCAGCGCCTTTGCAGGACAGACTCCACAGCATAATTTCCACTTCAGGGCTCCCCAGTCAGGCTGAAGCTGGCACTTCACTGAAAGTGGAGTCTGACACCTAACTTGGTGTCCTTCCTTCCCTATCCTGCTGTCCCTACTCCCTGGTAGGATTTTCTTAATGACTCACTTTCACATATCACAGAGTCTGTTTTTAGGGAACATTTTCAGATGTGCAAGGACCCTAAGATTTTAACCCCCATGTGTCTGTTCTTAGGAAACTATTAGAGAACGTGCTTCAGCAGAACGAAGGTGGGAAGCAGGAAAGGAA
>NW_007728221.1:164130-173601 GCF_000696425.1 Galeopterus variegatus
AGGCCAAGACAGAGCGCCTGGAGTTAAGGTGCCTGCCACGCCCATCACTGCCTTCAGGGGACGGAGAGCCAATGAGCACAGGTCAGCAGTATAAAAGCTCAGCGCCTTTGCAGGACAGACTCCACAGCATAATTTCCACTTCAGGGCTCCCCAGTCAGGCTGAAGCTGGCACTTCACTGAAAGTGGAGTCTGACACCTAACTTGGTGTCCTTCCTTCCCTATCCTGCTGTCCCTACTCCCTGGTAGGATTTTCTTAATGACTCACTTTCACATATCACAGAGTCTGTTTCTAGGGAACATTTTCAGATGTGCAAGGACCCTAAGATTTTAACCCCCATGTGTCTATTCTTAGGAAACTATTAGAGAACGTGCTTCAGCAGAACGAAGGTGGGAAGCAGGAAAGGAAGTCATGAGACTGGGATCTGTCCCCAGCATGCTGCAAAGGGAAGCCTTGGGGAGACAGGCAGGGGGAATAGGGGGGGCAGCCCAGAGCCAGAAAGCCCACATGGGAGAAGCCAGGAGAAAAGGAGATTGACCGAAAGGCAATTAGACTATTTGGAAAGTAATATTGATGCACATAGAACTGATCTGGTGAAACATTTAGAAAAAATAGAGATGGGTATGTAAAAATCCAAATAAAGGGGAAATATGCACATATTAAGTTCAGGAACCATCATCATCGTCTACTTCACTTAGGAGTAAGCACAACTTACTGTCATAATAATGTAAACACTGACTATTGATTTAATCAAAAGTTGTGATAAAAGTATACAGAGGACGAGGGGAGGGCCAAGGCAGGGAAGTCTGTGGACGGCTAACTCACCAGCGGCCGGCACAGTCAGTAGACAATGTATAAAGCTGATTAACCAGGAAATAGCAGTATCAGCATATTATTTAGAAATATGGAAGAAAACACTAGCTGTGAGCATTGCCAGAGGAAATCCATTTGACACAATGTATCTTTTGAAACCTCATTACTTGCAAAGGATGAAGCAGTGGTTCTGAGAGAACACACAAGCACACCCCCGAGTGATGAAATGAGGATGGAGAGTAGGAACAGAGCCGTGGGGAGGGCGGGCCCCAGCACGCGCAGAAGCCCTGGAGCCCAGGTCCCACCAGGGTCACGTGGGCCCCAGCCCCCAACCAAGGAAAGGATTCAACAGCCACACACAAGTGAATGTTCTTGATACGAGGCCATTTTAAAACTCTCCGTCCTTGAACTCCCTCCATCTGCCATTGCTGCCTGAAATTCCACATTATGGATTCATTTATTTGAGTTGAGCATTGCTCTCTCCACTTCAAAAGTGGAGGTTCCCCTGCTGGAGTTGTATACCACGTATAGCATCAGGAAAGCCCAGGCTGGGTTCCAGTTCCAGTTGCATGGCCTTGGCAAGCTGCTGAAAGTCTCAGGACCTCAGCTTCCCTGTGTGGTAGATTACGAAAATGGCCACCATCTTTTGTAGCAACTCCCATCATTCTGGGACGAACTCATGGCTTGCTTTGACCAACAGGATGTGGCAGAAGTGATACCGTACCGATACTGAGTCTACACCTGAGAGAGGCCTTTCAGTTTCCATTCTTTTTTTTTAAAGATGACCAGTAAGGGGATCTCAACCCTTGACTTGGTGTTGTCAGCACNGAACCCGTGGCCTTGGTGTTATCAGCACCACACTCTACCGAGTGAGCCACGGGCCAGCCTTCAGCTTCCATTCTTGCTGCTCTTAGAACCCTGCAACTGACATGTGAACAAGCCCCAGCTAGCCTGCTGGAGGGAGGGAGACCCATGGTCCGGTCCCCCATGACCCCAGCCAACAGCCAGCAAACTTCCAAACTTGTGAATGGGCCATTCAGGACCAATGGGCTCCCCAGCTGACCCACCAACCGACCACAGACACATGAGCAGGCCCAGCTGAGATGAGCCAAGACCAGACCAGAAGGACCACCCAGCAGAATCATAGTCTAAACAGATGGTGGTCATTTTTTTAAGCCACCAAGTATTGGGAAGCTTTGCTATGTCACAAAGGAAAACTGAAACACCTCCTACCGGAAATGCTGATAAAATGGGCTCCCCAGCTGACCCACCAACCGACCACAGACACATGAGCAGGCCCAGCTGAGATGAGCCCAGACCAGACCAGAAGGACCACCCAGCAGAATCATAGGCTAAACAGATGGTGGTCATTTTTTTAAGCCACCAAGAATTGGGAAGCTTTGCTATGTCACAAAGGAAAACTGAAACACCTCCTACCGGAAATGCTGATACTAATACTTAGTCCACAGGGATGTTAAGATGTGATGATCACACATGAAGGACCCACAGTTGCTCCTTACCTTCTGTCCCCACCTTCAACACCTGAACGCAAAAGACTTTTTAGCAACTGCTTTTCTACTGAGGGCCATGGGGAGGAGGCCAGAAAGTGAGGGCAGGGCTCCCAAAGGAGAGAGAGGAAACCTCAAACGCAGCCTTCACCAACCCCCTAATGCAGCCCTGGAGTCTGAGCCACACACAACTCAGCTTTGCAAGCAGCCCTGAAAAGGCAAAGAATTAACCACCGTAACTGGCTTATTGATTTTTGCAATCACATTTTAAGATGCACGTCTGCCACCATCCCCACTGGCCATTACAGCAGCCTTCCAGCAAAGTTTCATCTCCCCGACCTGTGGGCCAGACCCTGAGCCAGGTTCAGAGAAGACTCACCCTAATCATATGGGAGTGTTGTGAGCACAGCCCATGGCAGGCCCACCAGCCTTGCCCCTAATGTCGGTGGTGGATTAAACAAGAGAACGGAACCCTCAGGCTCTCTGTTGAGCCCACAAGGTGCCCTCCGCTCCAGCACTGCACTGAGCTCCTCTGCTTCACTCTGACTCAGGTGGGGGCCTCATTTCTCCCTGGGGTGGGTGTGGGGTCCTGGGGAACAGTCTGAACACCTGGGCCACACCAGCTGTTCTATGTCTGATGAAGACTACACCCTGGAGAACACTGAACTGCTCCCCAGTCATCTACTGTCTGCCAGAGACTCAAGCCCTGCCAAGAAAGCAGGCTGGGATCTCTCCACATAGGCCCCCCCAGAAATAACCAATAGTGTCTTGAGTCTTCTAAGCACCCGAGCTACTCCCAAGGTGGGGTGCATTCAGTCTAGGATGCAAGTGTTTCAAACCTGCAAGGACCAGAGCTTGCTGGGGCCACCCAAGCCCCCATTTCATGGCTGCCTCAGAGAGGGGCAGTGACCTGCCCATGGGCCTCAGCTCCTGAGTGGCAGGGCCAGCACCAAATGCTCGACTGCCCACACAGTGCTCTTGCTAACTGCAGGGCTGCCTCTTATGTGCAGACCTCAATACTGCAAGACAGTGCGGGATCTCCGTGCATGACAGGGATGGGTGCCAGGCTTTGCCCACTCTGGCTACCATAATCATGGCTGCGGGTGACCAGGTATCCATCTAGAGGGCTTTGTAACTCAGACGTAGATGCAATTAACCAAGGGGCTAATTGGAATTGCGTGGAGACAACTACCAGATGAAACCTATGAGCAGCTGACCTGCGTTAACGGTGGTACCCTGAGGGGTAGACAGATGATTCCAGAACCAGCATCTAGAGCCCGTGTAGCCAGTCTGCTCCTCTCATCTCAGACTCTCTGATTCTCTCCAGGCCTCTCATTGTTCGTGGCCTGTCTCGGTTTGTGTGACCTCGGTGGGCCCTTGTAACAACTCACAGGTAGTTCCCAAGCTCAAATCACGATGCTTTTGCTCACAATTTACTTTAAGAAGACAGCCTTTATCAGCTGGTTTGTCTATGGATTTGCTTCCTTGACTATGTTCTGCAAAATGCCACAGCACATCATGTCACATGCTTCTCTGAGGTCCAGAGTTAACATGGGGACAGTCACAGAGATCAGTCTGACCTGCACAACCTTCGAACCTGGCCCTGATTCTTTGTTGCCATGGGAACAAGGAGATGTGGTCCCTCCGCTCAGCTTGGGGGAGTTCACACCTGCTAGGCTGTCCCTCCCCTCCCATCACCATCACCACCCACATCCCACTACCAGCAATAAGGCCACACCGACAGAGACGGCCCAGAGAGACTCGTCCTAAAGACCCCACCTGCTCTTCTCACCTTCTTCCTTCTCTTCATGATTGACAATGAACAGCCATGAGTGCCGGGAAATCCCCAGGTGAAACTGGCACCTCACATGCCTTGGCACCGGGACTGCTCAGATCCACCCAAGGCCACCCAGTATCTAGCATCAGCATGTAAGAGAAAATACCAGAATTACATGCATCCTACATAGCAAATAGGGCAGAGGGGAAGGGCGCCACTCTGCAGTTACAGATGTTCTACAACAGAGAGTGCAAGCTGCCTCCAGACGGCCTCCTGTCTGGGTTAGAAAACGCACACTCACAGAGAAGCCCCCAACATGCAGTCCGGGAGACAAGGTCACCCCTGTGCAGACCTCGCCCCCTGCTCTGGGCTCTCCACAAGCCAGTTCCAACATCAGCACCTACTCACTAACTCAGGGAGAGCCACACTGGACTCAGTCCTCTGTCCCCCGTGTAGGGACACACTCATGCCCTCTCTCGGCTGCTCCACCAAGCTCAGCTTTGTCTCTCTGCTGGGGAGTCACTTGTTTGGGGACACATCCTTGCAAAGGGCCACAGCACTTCCTGGGAAATGTCGTTAAACCTGCCCACCCTGAGCAGTAGTTGAAGTAGTTATAGTTTAAAAACATTATGCCCTGTATTGCTAGACCACATCGACACATAAAATCTACCCTGTTTTATAAAATAAGTACATTCCCTAAAATAAAAAGAGATGAAATTCTGAAGGACCATAAGCTGGATTTTTGTAAGCAAACCTTTCTTTCCTGAACACTGCAGTAACAGCAGCAGAGCCAGCTGTACACAATGAGAAAAGTGCCCAGGAGGCGAGATTCGGGATCTGGGTAAGTGGAAGCATGGGAAGACACGCAGCCCTCTAGGGTGTCAGAAGCCATGGATGCCCCATCCACGACCAACACAGAAAACATACTACCTGTGCACACCCCAGGCCACCCCAGTTGGGCCAAAGCCCCCTTGGACCTGGGACAGTCTGTGATTGCTGCCTCCCTCAGTTCCCCTATGCCCCGTGCTACCTCCCATCCCGCACCGCACTCCCCATTGCAGCCACCGGAGTGCTCCTTCCAAAATGCAAGCTTGGTCCCTGCTTAAAATCCTACAGAATAAACCTGGGTCTGGCATTCAAGGCCAGTCTTATCTGGCCCCAGGGAATACCCAATTTCATCTCCTGCCACCCATCTCACCCCAGGGATCTTTTGCTCCAAATATGGGCATCTCATCAGGACATACCACCCAGTAGGTCCCCCAACTTTGCCACCTTGATAAGTCCCACTCATTCTTCATAGCTAAGCCTAGAAGGTCCTCCACACACCATCTATCTGTGCCCCATGATTGGGGGGTCTGGGGGCAGAGTTGGGATCTTACTTCTGGAACCCTAGTGCTTACACTGCGCCCGGTTTAGAGTACGCCCTTGATAAATGTCTGGTAAGCGGACGGCTGAATTAATGAACAAACATGGATTAAAACCTACATGTACAAGTTTGCTAGGGGCAAAACAAATCCCAATTAATGCAAT
The DNA here is from genome assembly GCF_000696425.1 of Galeopterus variegatus. Taxonomy (NCBI): domain Eukaryota; kingdom Metazoa; phylum Chordata; class Mammalia; order Dermoptera; family Cynocephalidae; genus Galeopterus; species Galeopterus variegatus. The sequence goes on from NW_007728221.1 coordinate 169,757, forward strand.
AAGTGGCATTTTGTTGTCTCTATTTCAGGACACATGAAATAATTAGTGCTTGGTACACAGAGAACTCTGAGTGTGAAGCTGGATGAAATCAGATGTCAAAACACAGAAACTTAAAGAGAAAAAATAAACGGTGTGCTTGGTGAGGAAGGAGCGGCTGCTCTGGGTGGGTTTTCTCCTAGAGGAGGGGCCCCTTATTACAGGATTCCAAGGCTGGGTAGCAATGCTAAGAAGACTCATCCCAAAGCAAGCTGGAAAGCGCAGAGCGGCTGAGCAGCCCCGCAGCCCATGCAGGCCCGCCCACCGCCCTGTAGCGACAGGGGCTGTTTGCTGAGTGCTGACCATGTGCTGGGCACTTTGTGTCACATCACAGAACTCTCATGGCAAACGCTCTCATTATCTCCAGTTCATGTGGAAAGGGAGCCCGAGCAGCTACAAAGTTCACTCAGGGACCCAAACTCAAGGTCTGTTTGAATCTGAGCTATGTGCATATGCATCACCCTGGCCAGGGGAGCCAGGCTCACTTCCTTCAGCCCATGAACCCACGGCACCCTGTCGCCACTAGGCGAGGCAGCCTCTCCTGGGCGTGTGCTCAGGCTCTCTTGGCCTTTGACCTCTCGCCCCTCAGCCACAGGCACACAAAACCACTCTGCGGGTCTACAGCTTGTAGCCAACTGACCACACTCCTGGAGTCCCTGGCTCCTGCTGCCACATCCAGGCTCAGAGAAGACATACTGTCCAAAAGCCCGGGCAATCGGACCCCTCCGGCGTTGACCTCTGCCCAGTGGGAGGTAGGAGATGGGAGGGAGCCGATAGATGAACTCCTCCGTCCTCCCTCCCTCCCTCCCTCCCAAGGACTCACCCACGGCGTGAATTCTGTACACCACAGGCCCAGAGGTGGCCCACGTGGCTGAGGGTTTGCCCTGCATCTCGACCAGCTCTGCCTCTTCAGGGCTCGCATGCGTCCTTCCCACCCATACTCCCGGCTGTCTCTGTTTTCTAGGGAACCCAGGCTAAGACTCCTCTCTGGTATGTACCTTTTTTCTTCTGCTTTATCCCCAATCCCACCCTCCATCCTCCTTCCCTTCAGAGGCACCTACTCCCAGACACTGGCTAGGCTTCTTGGAGTGTGCAGGCTTCCTCGACTGTCTCTGGAGGGTGTGCATTTGCACTGACACGACGGCATGGTGCCGTTCGTCTCATCCCTTTCTTGACTTTGGCACTCAGCGCCTCCTTCTCAGTTTGTGTGAGTTGCTTATCTATGCCCAGTCGTCACCTCCACTGCCACAGGCCACTCGTCCTCTCCCCTGGTGCCATGACAGACAGTGCTGGATGAAGATGTGTGAAGTTCCTCAGGGGCTGGGTGCAGGTGTCTCTTGGGTACAGACCAGGTGCAAGTCCAGGGGTCCTACAGCACACCCAGTCCAAACGTTTCTAAATGCCGCAGGGCTACTCTTGCACCAACAGAACATGTCACCTCATCATGGAGCCAGGGACTGGACCCCCCTCCCACAACCAGGTACCGCACCAGCACCTCAGGACCTGCCCAGGGACCCAAGACATGGAGAAGGGGACCAGACCCCCCTCCCACAACCAGGGACACCATGCCAGTGCCTCAAGGCCTGCCCAGGGACCAGAGGTATGAATCTGGGAACTGGACCCCCCTCCCATAACCAGGCACACTTCTCCAACAGCTCCGGGCCCGCTGGGTGACCTGAAGCGTGGAACTGGGGACCAGAACCCCCTCCTACCACCAGGCACACCACACCAGTGCCTCAGGGCCTGCCCAGGGATCTGAGGTATGGAGCCGGGGACCAGACACTCCCCACAACCAGGCACACCACCAGCACAAAGGAGCATGCCCAAAACATCACCTCCATGTGGGTGGCCCACCATAGCCACCACAATAACTATGGCTGACACAAAAGTGGCTAGACACCACAACCAGATGGTCCACCAGCCACTGGAGTGCATTCACACAAGGAGAGTCACTAGCAAAGATAAAGAAAAGAAGAGGATGTCTCTCTCCACAAAGCCCACTTCAGAGTGACAGAAGAAGCATCTGCTCTATGATAATATTGGGGGACCTGAACACACCTCTCAGCACTGGACAGATCATCTAAGCAATAAATCAACAGAGTAACCATTACTCTTTCAGAAAGAGAGAAGAAATATAGGGTTATCAGAGATGGGAGGGGGGAAGGAGAAGGGGAGGGGGAGAGATTGGACAAGGGGCATAAAGAATAATTACGATTTGTAACAATATATATGCTAGTAATATTGATTTGATCAACATATCTCAATGTTGAACCCCAAAAATATGTATAATCAGTTTTGATTCAATAAAAATTAAAAAGAAAAAAAGAACATGTCACCTCATATGGGGTAACACTTGTTGTCATCTGACATCCCAACTCTTCCAGCCCCACTGGGTGTGAGGTGGGGGTACGTCATTGTGCATCTGTGACTGGTGAGGTCAGGGCTTTTCCTTGGCCTGTCACCTGTGCCGATTCCCTGTTGCTTCCTCAACGTTTTGCCTTTGAGCTCCTATCCCCCTGGCAGTACTGGCCATCCTGGATGGTCCTAAGGTCTGGGTGGAGGGGCCAAAGCCCAGGCCCAGTGTATGCCTTGTGGTGGGTTCAGGAATTGAGGAGGTGCACACATCAGGCAGAGCACCTCTGATTTGACAACTGGATCTAACACCTCCCCATGTGCCCGCTCCACAGTGATTCTGCCCTACCTCCAGAGTGGGTTTAGGTTTTGCGGGGGCTAAAATCCAGAAGAAGGATTCTGACTAGCTCTGAGTCCACACATTCAAGTTTTACTTCTTCTGCGTTACGCACTGTACGCTCTGGTTCAGGTTCCTATGTATGAAGGCCCAAAGACCAGAACACATGCCACAAACAGTTATGCTAGTCCTTAGAAGATCTCACAGCAGGAGCCCAGCGGGGCTGGGTCAGCCCTGAGGCCAGCCGATGCCAGGGCACCCACTGATCTGCACTGCACATGGTCAGAAGCCAGCCTGCGGCACTCACAAGAAATGAGAGTTCGACAGCTTCTTACCCCCACTTATCTGTGATGGTATTACCCGAAGTATGTTCCACAAAAATCCACTTCTGTATTATGCTGATATCAATTTACAAAATAAAATGAGTGGTGACCCTGTATTTGGGGGAAGTTTCTCATGCACCACAAAGAGCATCTGGACCTCCCAGAACGTCTACCCATGCACAGGTGCACTACCCACCTGGTCTCACTCATGAACTGGCCACACACACTAGTATACATGCACACATACACACATGCACACATACACGTGTGCCTGCACACACATGCACACATGTGCACACACCACACACAGTAGATGGTGAAGGAACCACATAAGCCCCAGCCACAGAGGCCCAGACCCTCTAGCCACCCCAGCGCCTCAGTCAAGGCCAGCTCAGGTGCTGTCTCCACCCCCAGGACACACAGCTCTCCCACAAGGCCACATCCTCAGGGTAGCCCTGGGCCCTGTATTCAGGGTCCCCAGCCCCACTCAGAGCACAGAGGCTGCTCCAGAGTTGCCTCCAGGTGGGATGGTGATATGGCTGTGAGTTCAGGGATGCAGACCCAGGGGGGTCCTCAAGCTGGGATCTTGACCAGTTTGGGAAAGCCCTCTGCTCCCCAGTTCCACCCAAAAGGTGATCCCCCCATCAGGCCACAGCACTACAGTGAGAATATCTCCACATTCCCCATGGGCTGAGTCCTCTGTGGCGTTATCTGGTTGTAAGGCACCTGTTACTATCTCCAGATGTCAGCACAGAAGCTGAGGGGCAGTGAGGTACAGGGTCTTGCACGGTGCACCA
>NW_007728221.1:173624-176854 GCF_000696425.1 Galeopterus variegatus
TGGGATGGTGATATGGCTGTGAGTTCAGGGATGCAGACCCAGGGGGGTCCTCAAGCTGGGAGCTTGACCAGTTTGGGAAAGCCCTCTGCTCCCCAGTTCCACCCAAAAGGTGATCCCCCCATCAGGCCACAGCACTACAATGAGAATATCTCCACATTCCCCATGGGCTGAGTCCTCTGTGGCGTTATCTGGTTGTAAGGCACCTGTTACTACCTCCAGATGTCAGCACAGAAGCTGAGGGGCAGTGAGGTACAGGGTCTTGCACGGTGCACCAGACACAAGGGCAGAGCCAGCGGCTCCACCGCCATCCTGCCCCCAGCACGATCCATCCACTTGGCCGGGCAGCGAGGCCAAAGCCAGGCTGCTCATCACAGAACAGCCATCTCCTTTCCTGCATGTCAGGGAGGGGGCACAAAGCCTCACCACTTCCTGATGCATTATTTATCAGGAGCGCATTAACCGTGGGTGACATCACAGGCATTCGAAGGTAATTTGTGGAAAGTATTGTTAAAGCAATTGATTTGCAAATTCCTTGACAGGGAAAATGGAGCACTGAGCAGGCGGAGATGTGACATGGAGACTTTTTTTTTTAAATGTATTTGGGGATAATTGATTGAAAGCTAAGTTGTGTAGCCAGTGAGAAAATGAGATTATTCTGTCTGTTATGCAAAGAAATTGTATATTGTGAGAAACAGCGGGATGAGGAGCTGTCAGGGCAGCTGAGAGGCACTTGTTCTGTCTGGGAAGGCAGGAGGTGATGTCTTTCTCTCAAATTCAAATCAAGTTCCCATCACTCCCCTCATCCCAGAAACCCCCACGGCCTCTGCCTACTGTATCCCCTCTTGCCCCTCCACCCAGCCCCCATATGAGCCCCCACAGGGTCCCTGGCCTAAGCCCATATCCCTTCCTCTCCCCCACTGCAACGCTGGGTTTGCTCAGTCAGTTACTGAGCCCTACAGATTCCACCGCTTCTACCCAACCATTCATTATCCCCTCACAGTGCATGACTCCAAGGCATGTCAAGGAACACACTGGCACAGGCTTGACCCTCCAGAGTCACGGGGGCCACCTGGGGAGCCAAGGAGAGCCCGGGTGCACAAACAGAGCTGGAAAGGGGCAAAGACTGGGATCCCATCCGCTCAGCTTTCAGCCCTCACCACCCTCACTTGGACCCCTTCGGTCCCCAATAATCTACTCTGCGTCTTCTTATCTCACAAAGCTGGCTGCCACCTCCTCCTCAAAACTCTCCAGTGACTGCTCACAGCCTCCAGGGTGACTGCGGCACCTTTGCAAGGCCACAGAGCCAATGTGGCCTCCGCCCCACCAACCCCCTGCCACCACTTCCCTGCAATCCAGCAGTGTCAAACTGTCCCTGGTCTCCTACACACACACACACCAGCTCATGGCTTTGCATATGCTGGCCTGGCTGCTGAAATGCACCTGTGGCTTGTCCACCCAGCCCGCATATTCAGTCTTGTCAGGCATAGTTCAAATGCCTCTTCCTCCAGGAAGCCCTCTCTGACTGCCCTAGGCAGACAGCCTTGGATGATCTTCCATCTCGCCAAGCACCAGTGTGTTCACCAGTGGGGCGCTCCCTCCCCTAGATCATGAGCTCAGAGGCGGCAAAGATGATAAGTTCGTGCCTGCCAAGAATGAATGCATGCAGGAATGAATGAGTGAATGAATGAGCCACTGCCCAGATCGCATTGCTGGATCCCTCCATTTCCCCCAGCTCTGAGGAAGCTCTGGACGATGTAGCATGGGCATCCAGAGGGGCTGCTGGCTTTGCCCCTTGTTCCCACAGCCCTAGGCCAGAGAATCAATTGAGCCCCGAACTCCCCAGCAAGATGGCCCAACAATCATGGGGAGGCCTGGTTCAAGAGAAAGTGCGGCAGGTAGACTGATCCCAGACCACACATGGAAGCTGCACAATCTCAGCATGCCCGGCCAGCACCCGGAACCTGCAGATTGGCCCAGTCAGAAACAGATACGTGTCTCTGGAGGCCTGAACAACAGCCTAGCCCTGGCACTTCTATGCCTGTAACCCTGGGCAAATCGCTTAGCCTCACTGAGCCTCAGTCTTCTTGTCAGTCAAAGTGGAGACATGTTGATGCCAACTCCCAAGATTGTTCTGGGGTTTAAACCGCAGTGCCTGGCCCACATTGTGCTCTGACCAGAGGTAGAAACTCTTGCCGTGACCACCTTGCCCCAATGACTTTATTTATGTGATCACACTGGAAATTTCCATCAACCTGATTTAGTATTTTCAAGCCCATTTTGTGTATTAGAAAACCAAGGCTCACGGAGTTCATTAAGTTGCCTGAGATTACTTGCTAAGAGTGGTAGGGATCTGGCCACACCTGGCTGTGCCAGTGCCCAGTACCATTCTCACCTGGAAAGCAGGGAGGCAGGAGCTGCCCTCCCAGCAGGGAGGGAGCCTGGCAGACAACGAGGTTTGCTGGACTTCTTCCAGAGCCCCCACCATGGCCACCGTAGGAGCCATTGACCAGGCAAGTGTCAGGACGCGACCCTGTTCCCTTTAAACACCTGCTTCCTCCAGCTGGCCCCACAGCCCCACACAGAGGGCTTGACTGCAGTGAAGGAAGTAAAAAGGCCTCCCCAGGTAACTCACACCAACTTTTGGGAATTGCCTGGGATTGAGGGGGTTCCCAGGACATGAGACTTGCAATGCCAAAACAGGAAAGCCCCAGGCAAACCAGGACAGGCTGGTCACCCTAGCTGTAACCACCTTTAAGAAGCTAGGAAATGATTCATCTGAAATATTTTGGTAAAAGAGAAACATAACATTAGGCTCATTTGTTTTAAATAAGTCAAGATTTCCTAAGACAATGTCTGGGGAAGCAGACGAGAAAGTTCCTGACGGCCTCCTCATGCCCACTCCAATTCCCATTGGTCAGCACACCCACCACAGGCTACAGTCAGTCAAATCTCACCTTCAATTCCATTTCAACACTGCCCCCTGCCCCCATCCAGGCCTGGTGCTAGGGACATTCAATGGTGACCAAAACTCAGCCCTCCCCACTTCCCAAGGAGCCCCCAGGCCAGGGGGCAAAGGATGAGTCACAACATATAGTAAGGGCGAGGCAGAGGAAAGCCTGGGGGACTGGGGGACATGGCGAGTGGAAGGGAGATCAGGGAAGGCTTCCTGGAGGAAGAGACTCTTCCTTAACATGAGCTGTAAGTAGAAGTTAGCAAGGTGGCAAGCTGGG
>NW_007728221.1:177663-186254 GCF_000696425.1 Galeopterus variegatus
CGGCCATCCCTATATAGGATCCGAACCCGCGGCGGGAGCACCACTGCGCTCCCAGCGCCACACTCTCCCGAGTGCGCCACGGGCTCAGCCCCAGAGTAGCCTCTTGATTCAATTCTCCCACCCACCCCCAAAGGACAGTTGGAAACAACAGGGAAGTTGCCTCATGCAGGGCTTCAAAAGCCACCTGCATTCCAGTTCCAGACAACATGGAATACACACATTTCTCCCTATTCCTCCCACAAAGCACAGCTAAAAACCCTGGACACTATATATAAACCAAACATAAGAAGACTCTGAAAGGTGGAGTGAAGAAGGCTGACCAGCTAGATGCAACATAACAGTGAGTTCCCAGGATTTTCTTTTTGCCACATATATCCCAGATTGGGTGCTGGAGAAGCTGGTAACACAAAGGAAAGGGGCAACCTAGCAAGACAGCAAAGCTTTAGACGATAATTGCCCTACTACAGCCAAAGAGGAAAAACTATGACCCCATTTCTAACAGCAAAGGCTGAGCAGGGACTCAGGTCTTCATCCCCACCTGTCGTAAAAGAACCCTCCCCCCACCCATGGTGTCACTGGAGTCCACGTGGGGATCCTGGATGTCTACCCCCCCCCTGGTGATAATGAGGCATCCCTCCCCCTTCACGCTGGAGGGGGCCTAATGGAAGCTGGAACCTCCACCACCACCTGACAGTGAGGTAGTCACTTCCCACTCTGCAGTGTCAGGGGAGACCACAAGGCAAGCAACCGTAAAGAGACACCTACCCCACACCCTTTCAGCAAGGACCAGGCGTCCCTCCCCACACAGGGTGTCCACAGAGGCCAGAGAACCTGGAGTCTATCCCCAGCTGACAGTAACAAGACAGCAGCCTCCTTCCCATCAGCACCGATGCAAAGGAGGCTGCTACGACAGAGATGTAAATAAAATCCAGAGTCATCTTATACCCAAAATGCCCAAGGTTCAAGTGAAAATAATTCCTTATACCAAGAACCAAGAAAATCTCAACTTCAATGAGAAATGACGATCAATAGATGCCAACACTCATATGATACAGATGTTGGATTTATTTGACAAAGATTTTAAAGAAGCCATGATAAAAATGCTACAATGACGCTATAAAAATGCAATTACAAACACATTTGAAATGAAAAACTAGAAAATTTCAGCAAAGAAATAGAATATCTAAAAAAGAACCTAATGGAAATTTTAGAAATGAAAACTACGATAACCGAAATAAAAATCTCAATGGATGAGAAAAAAGTAGAAGGTAGAGGACAAAAGAATACTCAATGAACTTGAAGATAGAATAGAATTACCCAAGTAACAACAGAGAGAACATAGACTGAAAAAAATGGGCACTCAGAGACCTGTGGGAGTATAACAAAACATCTAACTTTTGTGTCATCTGAGTCTAAAAGGGAGAGGAGGAAGAGGGTGGGACTGAAAAAGTATTCAAAGAAATAATGACAAATTTCTGCAAATTTGGAAAAAGATAAAACCTACACATTCAAGAATCTGAGCAAACCCCAAACAGAATAAACCCAAGAAACCATGCCATCTATATTATAATCAAACTTTTGAAAAGTAAAGACAAATAAAAAATCTTAAAAGTATCAAGAGAGAAGTTACACCCTACTTTAAGGAATAAACACCCTGAATGTCAGCAGATTTCTCCTCAGAAACCATGGGGGATTACAAAGAGGTAGCTGAATATGTTTCAAATACTGTCAACCAGAATCCCATATCCAGCAAAAATAGGGAAATCAAGAGAATTTGTGCCAGCAGACCTACTCTAAAGAACAGGCTAAAGAAATGTATTGAAACAGAAAAAAGAAAAAAGCACCAAAAGAAGGAATCTTGGAATATCAGGAAGAACAACAGAAAAAGTAAAAATACGGGTACTACAGAAACCCCTTTTGAGTCTCCTAAATTGTTTGATGGCTGAAGCAAAATTTATATTATTCTTATGTAGTTCTCAATATATGTAGAGGAAAACTTTAAGACCCTTTAAGGGTAAAAAGACATAAAAGGAGGGAAGGTTTTCTACACTTCACTTAAACTGGTAAAATGTCAACACCAGTAGACTTCAAAATTTATAGCACTAAATGCTTACATTAGAAAAGAGGAAAAGATTCGAATCAATAAACTAAGCTTCCACCTTAAGAAGCTAGAAAAAGAAGAGCAAAATAAGCCCAAATCAAGCACTAGGAAGGAAATAGTAAAGGCAAGAGCAGAAGTCAATGAAATTGAAAACAGAAAATAATAGAGAAAATCGATGAAACAAAAAATCAGTTCTTTAGAAAAATCAGGAAAATTGACAAACTCTACCAAGAGTGACAAAGAGAAAATACAGAAATTGCCAATATCAGGAATGTAACAGGGACTGTCACTACAAGGGCTAGAATGTGCAGACATCAAAAGGATACTAAGGGAACGCCATAAACAGTTCCACATGCGCACACACACACAAATTAGATGAAGGGGACCAGGTTCTCAAAAGCACAAACTACCACAACTCTCTTGATATGAAATAGATCGTTCGAATAACTCTGTAACTCTTAAAGAAATTGAATTTGTAATTTAAAAACTCCCAAAAAAGAAATCTCCAAGTCCAGATGGCTTCACTGAAGAATCACACCAAACACTTGAAGAATTAATGCCAATTCTACACAATCTTTTCCAGAAAATGGAAGAGCAGAGAACATTTCCCACCTCATTCTATAAAACCAGTATTACTCTGATACCAAAATAAGACAGAGAAAAAAACTGTAGCCTAATATCCCTTGTGATATTGAGGCAAAAATCCTCAACATAATATTAGCTGATATAATTCAGCAATAAATAAAAAGAATTATATTGCTTCAATAAAAAATAAGTTGGAAAAAAACTAAATTGATCAAAATCAGGATCAAGTGGGTTTTATTCCAGATATGCAAGGCTGGTGCAATATTTAAAAATCAATCAACATAATTTACCATATTGAACAGACTAAAGAAGAAAAATAAAATGAACATATATCAATTGATGCAGAAAAAGCACTTGTCAAAATCCAATAAGCCTTCATGATTTTTAAAAAAACTCAAAACAAAAAAAAATGAAACAGAAAGAGGGGAACTTCCTCATTTTGATAAAGAACATCTACAAAAAAGCTGTAGCCAACATTAGACTTAATGGTGAAAGACAATGTTTTCTCCTAAAATTGGAACAAAGCAAGGATGGTCACTCACCGCTGCTAGTCAACATCATACTGGAAGTTATAGCCAATGCAACAAGGCAGAACAGGGAAGAGGAGGGGAGGGGAAGGGAAAGGAGGGGGTAGGAAAGGAAGAAATAGAACTATTTGCAGATGACATTATGGTCTATGTAGAAAAGTTTAAGGAATATACAAAATGACTCCTAGAACTAATAAGTGATTTCAGCAAGATTGCGGGATACAAGATCAACATATTAAAATCAACTGTATTTCTATATGCTAGCAACAAACACACGGAAACTGAAACTAAAAATACAATACCATTTACAGCTGCATACAAAATAATAATAATGATGAAATACATGTAAATCTAATAAAACATGGACTTGACTTGTAGCTGAAAACTATAAAACAGTGACAAAAGAAATCAAAATCTAAATAAATGGAGAGACATACAGTGTTCATGGATCGAAAGACTCAATTTAATAGTGATACAAATGCTCCCAAAAAATGCAATTCCTATCAAAAAACCAACAAGAAATTTTTGATATAGACAAGATTATTCCAAAATTTATATGGAAAGGCAAAGGAACTAGAATAAGTTATACAATTTTGAAAAGCAGAATAAAGTGGGAAGACTCATTCTATCCAATTTTAAGACTTACATAGCTACAGAAATCGATACCATGTGGTCTGGGCAGAGGGACAGACACACAAATCAGCGTTAACAGACTAGAGAAATCAGAAATAGACCCACACAAGTACAGCCAACTAATTTTTGACAAAAGTGCAAAAGCGACAGAAGAAAGATAGTCTTTTCAACAAATGATGCTGGAACAATTATGTATCCACAGGCAAAAAAAAGAAAAAGTAGACCTCAACCTAAACTTCACACCTTGTACAAAGATTAACTCAAAATGGATTTAAATGTGAAACATAAAACTTTCAGGAGAAAATCTTCAGGACCTAGTGCCTGGTGAACATTTCTTAGATATGACACCAAAGGCAAGATCCGTTAAAAGAGAAATATCAATAAATTGACTGCATCAAAATTTAAAACTTTCACTCTGTGAGTGACCCTGCTACAAGGATAAAAAGGCAATCTTGACTGGGAGAAAATATTTACAAACCACATATCTGATAAATCACTTGTTTCTAGAATATATAAAGAATATTCTTTATATATAATTCACAAAACTTATGAAGGTTTATAAAATTTATGTATTTATATATAATTTATCAAACTCCATATATGTATATATAAATGTTTCTAAAACTCAACAGCAAAAATAACAAATAATCTAATTAGAATATGGGCAAAAAGCATGGAGAAACACTTCACAGAAAAGGATATCCAGAGGACAGATCAGCACGTGAAAAGATGTTCAACATCGCTAGCCACTGCGGAACAGCAGATCAGGACCACAGTGATGCTTGTCCCTCCCTGGTCTCATCACTCTCACAGAGGGATGTTTTCATCTGCAGCTGCTCATCCCAAAAGTTACAGATGAGGAGGCTGTTTGTGACCATCATCACACACTGAGTCTCCCCTCCCTGGGCAGGAACAAAGCACAAGGGGACAGGGAGACTGTTCAGAGACCCCGTAGAGAGAGTCCACAGCTCTCCAGTCCTGGCTGGCAAACAAGGGGACTTCGTAGGCTTAGGGCCTCCCAAGCTCTCCTCTTTTTTTTATGACTGTTAAGCAAATCAATAACCTGGCTCCAGTAAAACAACAGTTTCAAGTGTTTAACATGTAGTCATAAGAATGCTTGGCAGGAGACTCTGTGCCTCCTACCCAAGAGAGAAATGGGCCAGAACCTGACAAGATGTGCAAGCCACGAGGGAGGTAGCAGCCAGCCCCAAGGGCGATGGGATGGGGGAGGATGCAGGGGTGGACAGCGAGCCCCAGAGCCTATGCCCAGGGTCATCCATGAGTTCTGTTACATTCTTTTTTAAGATATTAAGCTCTTTGTAAATTTCCCCCTTCATATCCTGGGTTTTCTTTTCTTATATCATTATGTTATCTAACTTCGTATAACTTCGTATAATGTATGCTATACGAAGTTATTACGTGACCAGTAAGGGGATCTTAACCCTTGACTTGGTGTTGTCAGCACCACGCTCAACCAGTGAACTAACCAGGCATAGCTATATGGGATCCAAACCCCTGGCCTTGGTGTTATCAGCACCACACTCTCCCGAGTGAGCCACGGGCTGGGCCGGCCCCCCCCACGGTCAATTTCAATCCCACCTGCTGGAAGGAGCAGGGACACTTGCCCAGGAGACACCTGAGCCAGATCCTGGCAGCTTAGTTGCTACGTGACCTGAGGATCCTTCCTTCCTTCCTGTAAAATGGCTCATTGCTCACAATGATTGAGCACTCAGCCACACCCAGGAAACTAGCTGGAGTCAGACATTTACAGGCAGTAATAACTTCCTGGAATTACAATTCCGCATTCTTTCATTCAACAGCACTCATCAGACACAGAGGCACCCTCTCTGTCTGGTATTTTAATCCCATAGTTTTAGAGATGAGAATACTGAGGCCAAAGAGTGCAGGTCCCTTGCTCAAGTCCCAGGGCTGGAGAAGGCAAGGCTGGGAACTGGACCCTCAGCCTCCCAAGACCTACCCAGTGGTCTTGGCGCTGGAGAAATTAGCAGGGAAGGACAGACCCACTCCTTCCAACTCTCAGGGTTCCCACAAATGCCCCAAACACCTTCAGCTCTGCAGGAACTCTTAACCTGGCAATTCCAACGTGCAGAGGGACCCAATCTTAGAATATTCAGAAAATGAAAATATGCACTTTCCAACCAAAATCTTTAACGAAGTAACCATTAGCAGGATAAAAAGATTCCTTGCTTTCAGAATTCTTACTGTCACAAAGGTGCTCTTCTGAGGTGCTTAAGCAAGCAGCCAGTGTCCTACATTTTTATTTAGGTGTGAACAGCCCTTCCAAAGCCCATGTGAACCAAGGCTGGAGTTCCTACAAGGATTTGACCCTAGCACAGGGGACTTGCAGAAGGGATGAGGACCCAAAGGAGGGTGCTGGCATTTGTGACCCTAGAGCTGCCGTTCTACATGCAGCCAGACCCAGCAGCAGCTTCCTCTGGAGCAGGCGGCAGGTGGGTGGGTGGTGCCAGCCACACCCGATTCCCAGCAAAATGAGGAGATGATCATTTACTTGCTTGACTTAATTAAAACATATCTAATACACCTTAGGTACACCTACCACTGAAATTAAGCAGCTGAAAAGCTTCCCCCACAAGAAACAGTGGAATCCCTCAAGGCTGGAAGTACCTGGCTCTGGAGAAAAGCCTGTCACTGAGTAAAGGTCATTTGTTATCTCACTCCTTTGTTGAAGGCCTTGTTGATTGGAAAAAATTCTCAAATTAAATCAAGTTACTTTATAGTCTTTGACATTCTTTAATAGTTTAAACTGATCCCCAAAACAAGCCCTCTTTCTTGTGTGTAATCTTATTAGACTCTCACAGCAGCCCTGCAGGTATTATGAAACCTCTGACAGAGGGGAACACCAAGGCTCAGAGGTTAAGGGGTACGTCCAAGATCACACAGCTAAGCAGCAGCCTTAGGACCAGCACCCCCTGCCTCCACACCTGGTGCTGGTCCCCCCATCACGGGGCCTGCCACACAATTCCTGAACACACCATCCTTAGTACCAGCTGATTCCTTCCTGAGTTGGCAAATGACTGGCCAACATTCCAGTTCTGTCATTACAGGTAATGGAGCTCTGAATGCCACAAAGAGAACAAAAATTGAAACTAAACTAAACATTGGGTTCCAGGCTTCCAAATTCATCTGGATTGCAAAGGGCAAAAAAGAGAATCATTTACTTGTCCGATCCTCCCTTCCAATTGGCCTTATGAGAATGCTGATGGCCGTCCCTCCCCTTCCCCAAGTGGCTTCCTTATTAATTAGCATGTCTCCCCAGCTCTGAGCTATCCTAACAGCAACCATGGAACGATGTATAAAAGACCCAGTGGGGCCGGCCTGGTGGCGCACTGGATAAGTGCGCCGCTTGGGAAGCGCGGCGGCGCTCNTGCCACAAAGAGAACAAAAATTGAAACTAAACTAAACATTGGGTTCCAGGCTTCCAAATTCTTCTGGATTGCAAAGGGCAAAAAAGAGAATCATTTACTTGTCCGATCCTCCCTTCCAATTGGCCTTATGAGCATGCTGATGGCCGTCCCTCCCCTTCCCCAAGTGGCTTCCTTATTAATTAGCATGTCTCCGCGGCTCTGAGCTATCCTAACAGCAACCATGGAACGATGTATAAAAGACCCAGTGGACTCATATCAGCAAAACTGGAAAGGGGCTAGGCCAAATTCGTGAGGTTCCTTCCAAATCTACGAAGAACAAAGAAAAAAGACAATCAGAGGAAGTCACACTGCTGCAGTATGGGGAGATTCGTGGTCTAACCAAAACCTTTTCTCTTGCTGTTCCTGTTGAGGCGTGAGAAGAGAATGAACTTGGGGATTATTTCAGAGACAAATGGAGAAAAAAACTGGGGTCCTACTGCTCCCAGAGCTGGGGGCTCATTTACGTGTTTAAAGGAGCCAGAAGCTTCCTGGGGCACAGTAAGTACTTAGTATACATTTACAGAATGGAACTGTATTAAATTAGAAATATGAAAACAGGGCTGGCCAGGTGGCGCCTCAGTAGAGTGCGGCGCTTGGGAGCGCAGCGGCACTCCCGCTGAGGGTTCAGATCCCATATAGAGACCGGTCTGCTCACTGGTTGAGCAGGGCGCGACACTGAGGGTTGCGATCCCGTTATGGGTCACGAAAAAAGACAAAAAGGAAAAAAAAAAGAAATATGGAAACAAAGTCATGCCCACANGGTCACGAAAAAAGACAAAAAGGAAAAAAAAAAGAAATATGGAAACAAAGTCATGCCCACAGGGAAGCCTCAAAGAGGACAGAAGCGAGCGAACATGCAGGTGAGAGCAGAGGGCCCACACTGAGTGGGAGTAGGGTCTAGGTCAATCTGGAAAGGGCTGCAGACCCAGAGAAGGTGGAACCTAGGAGAGAAGTCCATCTGTGGGCCCAGGACAACAGCTAGGGAGCCCTTCCTCCTGGTCTCTGGGTACAGATAAAAATTCTCCCCTGAGAATCTGAAACATGAGCTTCAGACTCATGTACTTCAGATTTTTAAAATCACATTGTCCTTATGCTCCACAAACCACCAGTCTAAGTTACAGTCCAGTGCTAGCCCTGGGGTACCTGGCAAAGGCAAAACTAAATCTGGAGGGACATGACCTCAACTATGTTTGTAAGAGATTCTGAAAGATATAGACACTGAAGATAAGCTCACAATGGAAAATTACAAAACAATAAAAATCATCTACCATGAGTGAGAGCCAGCAAATACCACAAGGA
>NW_007728221.1:186699-190337 GCF_000696425.1 Galeopterus variegatus
GGAAAATTACAAAACAATAAAAATCATCTACCATGAGTGAGAGCCAGCAAATACCACAAGGAACATTAACCCAAGAGGTACAGACTATAGAATAATCTAATAGTGACTATAAAATAAGTAAGTTTAAAAATATTAAAGACATAAAATAATTCAAATCTTTTAAAAATTTATTTAAAAAAAGAACAGATCAATTTGAAAAAAATACACAAATAGAATCCCTACTAATAAGAAGCAAAAGCACTGAAATTGAAAACTCAGTCAATGCGTGGCTTAAACAATAGATTAAAAACAGCTGAAGGGAGAATTTATGGCATTAGATCCAAAGTAAGCCAGAAGAAGCAAAAATAAATAGAAGCTGTGACAGAGAGGATATAGAAAGGTTAAAAGACAAATGAATTGAATGAGAAAATTCAAAAAATTGCAGGAACTACAGAAAGTTAACATGGGAAGAACAGGAGAAAGGCAGTATTTGAAGAAATAACAGCTAAGAATATTCCAAAATGATATTAATCCACATATTCATGAATCACAGACTCCCAAGAAAAATAAATAAAAATAAACTTACTATAGACACATCAAATAGTTTTGTAGAACCAAAAGACAAAGATACAATAAAAGCAAACAAGGATAAAAGAAAGATTATTTATTTGAGTAACAAGAATTAGATAAACACCAGACCCCACAGTAGTAACATCAGAGACCAGGGGATAATTGGATAATATTTTCAAAGTGCTAAGAAAAACTCTCTATCAATTTACAATAGATTGAAAAGAGTTTACTACTCATAGACCCTCACCAAAAGAACATAAGGAAGGAAATTTAAGAAGAAAACTGAAGCCAGAAAGAGTTAATGGGCACAAGACGCAATGGTAAACAAAGCATTTGGTAGAGAAGTTTGCAGACCTAGTCAAGAATTGATTGTACAAATAATACATAGTTTATGTAAATCAATATAATAATATAAAAATAGAACTAAAGTATCGGTTGTCAATAGCATGTAAGATGGGGGGGCGGGTAATCAGGTCTCTGTATTATTCAGGAGTCTGCCTGTGCTGTAGCCACAGCACTACACTGCCTCCCAAGCATCAGATGTCCACTTTTATAAATCCCTTCCCTGCTGTGAGTTTTGACTTAAGGTACTAAGAGATAATACGTTTGGCAGGAGAAGGTTTATGAACAATTAGCTGCTCAGATCAATAAGCCTGTACTACCCTAACTATAGGCATCATGTCTCAGAGATAATAATCAAGGCACTAAAATATAGTACAAGAGCCACCACTTATAGTGGTCCAATTATACATTATCTCATTTAGTTGTACAATAAACCTGCAAGGCAGGTTGTATGTTGACTACTATGGCTTGAATGTGTCCCCCAAAAGCTCATGTGTGGAAAACTTAATCCCCAAATTTGTATGTTAAAGGTATTTGGAGGTAGGGCCTTTGGGAGGTAATTAGGATTAGATAAGGTTATCAGGGTGAGGCCCCCATGATGAGACTGGTAGCTTTATAAGAAGAAGAGAGACCTGAACCGACACGGACGCTCTCGGCTTCTCACCATGTGCTGCCTTCCACCAGTTTACGATGTAGCATGAAGGCCCTCACCAGATACCGATGCCTTGCTCTTGGACTTCCTGGCCCCCAGAACCATGAGCTAAATAAACTTATTTTCTTTCGTGGTATTCTGTTATAGCAGAAGACAGATAAAGACAATGACTTAGACAAGATAGAAAACCCGCCCAAGGTCACAGAGCCAGCAGTGCTAGGGCACCTGCCGTTTCTAGGAGGTCATGCTGACCCCGTCTCCCTGCAAACCTAGCCTTGGAGAATGTCAATGATTGTCAAAAGGGACTCTCAAGTAAGTCCTTTGCTAATTGCTAATCGGGTGTGGGGTCTGTGTGGGGAGCCCCAGTAGGTCTCCTTCCCAAGGTAAACTGCATTAAACACATATTAGGGAACTCAAGGGGTGGCATATATGGGGAAGACCACGTTAGATAAATACATGTAGAAAGAGACCAACAATGAGGAGTCTGGGGTGACCTCAAAGGAGGGAGAAATCATGCTAAACTCCCACCCAGAGGAAAAATAGGTTAGCATCAAGCACCACCAGCCATGGAGGGAAAACATCAGAATGTCATAATTCTCAAGTGGCCAGGAGTGACAGTTGCCTGAGAAGCCCCCTCACCTGTAGTCCAGTGTTAAAGCTTGCAGCCCCTTAAGGTGGCATACAAGTCACTCCCTCCAGAATTCCTTGGGGAGACCAACATGGCTGACCCATCTCCATGTCTCCAGGATCACGCTGCAGAGGCCGACCGGGTGAATGAGTAACTGTGAGTGAGCAAGTCTCCTACCCAACTGGGAAGGGAGCCACAACGTTCACTCACCAAGCCCCGGGGGAGGGCCCAGCCAGAGCCCAATGGACTTCACTCAGGGTGGGCAGAACACCCTCAGGGGTCCTCAGCCGTACAGAAAAGGGTGAACCCCTACATATGATTCTCATGGACCCTTCTTACTGTTGTTTATTATTATTATTATTATTATTATTATTATTATTATTATTATTATTTTCATGGTCTAGGAAAGAAAATACTATGCATTTGTTTCTTATTGACACTCAAATCATTAAAAACATGTTTTGCAAGAACTTTTAACATCCACAAGATTCTTTTTTTAGCCTCTTATAAGTCATTTTAGTACTCTTTTCTCAAGGAAGAGGAAAGTATTTTTGCCAAGAATAAACATCTCACTTTAATTTCAGCTCAGCTATTAGACCCATAAACTCCAGCAGGGAGTTGGACCAACTGAGAAAGGAAATTCTCCCCCAGCCCCAAGTCTCCAAATAATAGCCCACATTGTAACCAGCGTGACTTTCCCACACACACAAAGCCAGACAAAACTGGGAAATGAAAATGGGATATTCTTCAACAAGCATGGCCTCTACCCACATCCAGCGGGCCCCCAACAGAGCCTCCCTAGGGAAACCATAGGCGTCCTTGAGCCTTAGACAGGAGATTTGCAGCTGGGGTTCCTCAGCAGCCTGGGCAACCACCAGCCCTCTGTGGGAGACGCCCAGGCTCCAGCCCTGCTGTGCTGCCGTGGAAGATACACAGTGAGGCAATGCTGGTCACTGGACACCTGCGCTCCCCACGTGCTGTGGGTAAGAGGTGGCATGGTGCCAAACCGGCCCTAAAGGAAGGCTGTGCATGTCTGGAACACAAGAGAACTCTGCTTCACCCAGACAGTACCAGTAACAAAGGGCAGCCAGAGGATGGATGGAGAAGTGCGAGTAACTTTGTAGGTGTAATTAGGCATCGTAATACTGCAGTGATTACTGAACTGAGATTATCCCTGGTTTGTGCACTCTCAGTGTTGATGACTGAAGGTTTATGCCCCCCTGAATTCATATGTTGAATCCCTAACCCCCAAAGTGTTGGTATCTGGAGAGGTAATGGGTTAGATGAGGTCATGAGGGTGGGCCCTCATGATAGGAATAGTGCCTTCATAAGAAGAGACGACACCATGTGAGCCCACAGGGGAAAAGCAGTGATCTGCAATGCAGGAAGAGGGCCCTTATCAGAACCCGTCCACGCTGGCACCTGATCTCAAACTTCCCAGCCTCCAGAACTGAGAAATAAATGTCT
>NW_007728221.1:190689-191404 GCF_000696425.1 Galeopterus variegatus
CCGTCCACGCTGGCACCTGATCTCAAACTTCCCAGCCTCCAGAACTGAGAAATAAATGTCTGTGATGTAAACCACCCCATCTATGGTATTTCACTGTGGCAGCCCAAGCAAACTGAGACATTTAGAGTAAGAGTATTAATCCCTGCAAGGACACCCCAAAGTCCTAAAGCTTCCAAGCATGTTGTCAAGACCCAAGAATGACTGCGGGCCAGGCTGAGCAGAATGCTGCAGACTGGCCGGGGGAGTCGGTCCACACCCACAGCAAGTGTGCGGTCTGTTCACCTTCTCGCCTTTATTCCTGGCCCATTCCACTCCACCCAGTGAGGGGCCTTCCTCCCCTCTCTCTCCCTCTCCCTTCTCATAGCCTACCCAGGATTCAAAGCCCCTGTCCTTCACAAAGTATTTCTCAGGAACCCAAGTCACCCAGGTCTCTCTTCTAGCTTCTCCAGACTAGACCTGGCTGGTTCCCTTACAACTTTCTCTGGAGCCCTAACAGTGCAGAAGCCTGGACCCACCCTCTGAAAGGTGATTCTGTAGCTCTGGGAATCTGTATCTCGGGCTTATGAGGAACAGCTGATGTGGTGGAAGCTCTAAAGCCTTTAGAACATCACAGGCCTGATTTCGAGTCCCAGCTCTTATAGCTGTGTGACCTTAGGCAGGTTAGTCAACCTTGCTGAGCCTCAGTTTTCTTTTTTTTTTTTTTTTTTTTTTTTTT
>NW_007728221.1:191900-222396 GCF_000696425.1 Galeopterus variegatus
TGAGCCACGGGCCGGCCCATGAGCCTCAGTTTTCTAACACCTACATTACATTAGAAAAAGGAATCCTGGATTCATTTCTTATTGCTAAAATTAATCCTCTACTAATTCCTTCAGAGAGGCACTTGCATGATAGATTTCCTGGGTCTTTTTATGTTCCAAAAGTGCCCTTACTGTGCTATCACACAAAATTGATAGTTTGACTGAATATTAAATTCAAGATTTAGAGTTGTTATTATATCCCTGCACTTTGAAGGCTTTGCTCCATTTCTTCTTAAGTCAATTTTATGTCAAAGACAACTGATGTCATCTGATTCTCATTCTTTTGTAGACAAAAAAATTTTTTTTTCTTTTTTTGGTTTTGGTTTTGATTTTTCTAGGAGCCCTTTATCACTCCTGTTCTGAAATTTTAATAAGGTGACCAGGTATGACACTTTTTTTGTTTTTTGTTTTTGTCATCTTTGGCATTTGCTCTACTCTTAACCTGAGGATTCAAGTCTGTATTGGGTTTTTGTTGGGGGTTTTTTTGGTTCTGTGGTATTCTCATCTATTTTTATGTAAACAGTGCCTCCCCTCCTTTGTTTCTATTATTTTCCTCTGGAACATTCATGCAGAGGATTGCTTGAATTTTAGAATGTATCTCCATGTCTCAACTTTTCTTCCATTTTCCATCTCATTATCTCTTTGGGTTCTAGTCCAGTGCTTCTTAAACTGTAATATATACACGTGGCCTAGGGATCCCGTTAAACAGATTCTTATCCTGAGTGTATTAGTTCATTTCTGTTGCCTATAACAGAATGCCAGAAACTGAGTTTTTTTTTTATTTTTTTAAAGATGACCGGTAAGGGGATCTTAACCCTTGACTTGGTGTTGTCAGCACCACGCTCAGGCAGTGAGCGAACCGGCCATCCCTATATAGGATCCGAACCTGGGGCCTTGGTGTTATCAGCACCGCACTCTCCCGAGTGAGCCATGAGCCGGCCCAGAAACTGAGTATTTATAAAGAAATAAAATTTATTTATTACAGTCTCAGAGGCTGGAAAGTCCAAAGTCCAGGGAACACATCTGGTGAGGGCCTTCTTCTAGGTGATGACTCTCGACAGCGACTCAGGGCATCACATCACAAGAGAAAACGGCCTGAGCAAAAGCTAGAGCTGACCTTCTCACACGCTCTCCTTATAAAGCCATCAGAATCATGCCCACGACTCCATGAATGGATCAATCCTTTCACAAGGGCACAGTCCTCACAATCCAATCACCTCCTAAAGGCCCCACCTTCCACTACCATATTGGGGGTTAAGTTTCAACATGAGCTTGGGGGACATTCAAACCACAGCACTGAGGCTGCATTTCTAGCAAGCTTGCTGGTAGTGCTGAGGACAGTGGTCTGCGGCCTCCACTTGGAGCAGCGAGATGCTAGCACGTTTTCTCAGCTTCATCTTCTAACCACAAGGCACCGTTCAGCTCGGCCTATCCTATTATCCAACCACACGTCAAATTCCTCATTGCCAAAATCTCTTAATTCATTTTTTTTCCTAACCTCCTCTTCTTGTTTTGTGGATGCAATACTCTCTTATTTCTCAGGGAATAATGATTACTCTCAGTTTTAAAGTTCTAATTTCTTTATTACTTCATTTCTCTGGGAGTGAGTTTTTCTATCCATATATTCATTTCTGATGCTGGTGTTCCTCTCACATTTTGTGATTTTTAATTGTGTGTTCCACCAATCTTGGTAGTTATGGCACAATTACACTGTCTGCTTCACAGTGTAAGAGGCCTGCCTGGGGGCAGATGTGTAAGTTTTGCAGTGAAGGAAGGAGCAGGAACTACCGTCAAGTGAGGATACTCCTACAGCTTATTTTCTAAATTTGGGTAACCCTGTCTGTTGTGAGTTGAATTGTGTCCCCTCAAAATTTATATGTTGGGAGATAATCAAGATGGTGGAATAGTCAGTCCCCAGCATCACTCTCTCCCACAATCGACCAATTTACAACTATTAGAAAGCAAAGACTGCCACGCTGGGGCCACTAGAGCTCAGGGGAAGAGGAGGGGAGACCTACAGGATTCATGAAGGCAGGAGAAGCCACGATGAGAGAGAGAAAGGGCTGTTTGGACTGCTTCATGCCCTGGCCCCTTCAAGGCTGGCCCTGGTGAGCACACAGAGCAAGAACTGGCAAAAGCCACAGCTGTGCCCTTTGTGTGATGTTGCTTGGAATCTGCAGGGGAGAAGAGGGCTTTAGTGATCCCCAGGCCAGCTAGACCACTAACAGGGTTCCTGTGGACCCACACAGGAGTGAGGGGCCACAGACAACTGAAAAAAGGAGCCACTCAGAGGCCGGTGAGTCATCTCAAGGGACCAGCACGTGGCCTGCCCCATGGGGCACAGCATGGACAGCTGATCTGCCCTCCAATCAGCACAGGCCCACTCTGTGTAGACTGGTCAAGAATATAGAACTGCAGGGGGATGCAGTTTGCTGAAAAGACTGAGACCCAGACCAGCGTTTCCACACAACCCAGGTGTACTGGATCTCACAAGACCCAGAAGTGCTTAAAAGGTCGACAATTAAAACCCAAGCTGCACAAAGAGCCTTCCCCAGAGAATCAGCAGCAAAGCAACAATTTGGCCCAACTAGGGTTCAAGTGCTGTACCCCACAGGAAGTTCCCCCATGTTAGAAGTAAGCAAAGGACAACAAATTAGTTCTAGTGCAAAGTTTAAGTGGTGGAAGCAGCTAATAATCCAACACAGAGCTGAAGAAAACACAAAAAGGTTAGAGACAAAGTTCTAATATTAACCAGTAAACATCTAATACCACCAAAGAACACCTATAAACCTAAAAGAGCCAGAAGTCCCCCAGGCTCTTGAGCCAGGGTGAAGGGTCCCTTAGGGCCTTAGCTATGCACCCCTGTGACTTCCACATCCAGCCCAGCAATGACTGAGCCTCCTAAGAAACCACCTGGGCTCCCTAGCCAGGGTTGGGGGGGCCGAGGGCCTCAGCCATGCCCCCCACCTCCAACATCCACATCCAGCCCAGCGATGACGGGAATGCCACGGGAAGCCTCCTGGGCTCCCGAGTGGGGTGTGGGGGAAAGGGGGACTAAGGGCCTCAGCCACACACACCCACCCTCCAAAACCAGGCCAGCAAAGGAGCCAGCCCCCTACCATCACCTCTGTCCCTTTACCCCCTCTTCTCCCTCCACACCTGTCCCCTGCCTAATTCTCCTAACAACCCTGTGAATAGATGAGAAACTGAACTGCCCAAGGTCACAAAGCCAGGGGCTCTGTCCTGGCAGGGGCTCCTAACGCTGGCTGTGCCTGGGGCAGGGGGTCCACTCCCCCTTCTCCTGGCCCACCTTCCCTTCTGGCTCACAGGCTGCTGTGGAGCTGCAGGGCTGACCCTTACACTGACACCACCCACCCCTGCTCAGGCCTGTTCCCAGACACTGAGGAAAATAAATAGGTCACATGCACAGGGACGCTCTGGAGGGGGCTCTGGGAAGAACTTCCCTGGACTCAGGGTTCGTCACAGGCCTGTATGAGCATCCTTGCCCCTGCGCTCAGCGATGGCAAGGACTGGCATATGAGTGCCCACCTGTGGCATGCTCATACCCACCCCCCAAGCCCCCAGGCTCACTTCCTGGGACTGTGCCTGGGATTCCCTCTCCACTGAGGTGAGCACCGTCCCCACGGCCACTGTCCACATCACCTGTCGGGGTCCAAGGGTCCATCATTCTCCCAGGGCCTGGCCTGGCCGCTGGCCCTGGGCCCACTGGACTCTCAGGGCAACACACCCTTTTCCCTAGAACACAGGGCTACCAGCTGTTCTCAGGCAAGCCCTGAGCAGGATAGAGGGGACCAGAGAGTCTGGCATGAGTCCCCACGAAGTCCCTCTCACCTTCCCCCACCTTTACTTGTCTTCCCAGGACCTTACCTGGTGACACCTGCCTTCCCCAAGAACATGAGCCTCAAGGCTGTTCTCCTGCGAGTTCAGGGGGCTTGCTGGATGTGAAGAGGGAGGCTTTCAAGGGCACCAGCTGTCCTCAGCACAGCCACTAAAGGCTAACATTTACCCAAGATGTGCCGTGTGGGCTCCATCCCAGCCAGGGACCGTGCACAGGCCTTGATGAAGAGGCTTTGAACCCAGCCGAGGCCCGAGGCACAGAGTGAGGCCTCGTCAATCTCCGGTCCTTCAAAGGCTGGTGGGAAGTGTTCTCTGTTAATTCCAACCACATGGCAAATTAAGTTCTATTTAGCCTCTTTCAAAAATATTTTCTTCTCTTGATTTAATAAAAGCTGGGGCTGTGCCACTGTTCACACGCAGGCTGGGTCTGGCTCAGGGAAGGGAAAGCGAGCCGCCTGCTGCCCTGGGCCAGGCCTCGGAGACTCAGCCTCCCTGTCCCTACTGGCTGCAATGTTGGCCATGCGGATAGGAGTGAAGAAATGCCTAGGGAGAAGGGGGATAGTGGTGGAAGGAGGGACAGCTAATAGACAGACGAATGAGAGGCCAGGGAGAGGGTAAACGTGCTTTGTTCACAGCTTCAAATCAGACAGGATTGTCTTTTTGAACATTTCAATTAAGACCAAGATGTCCCTTGGCACTGGCGGTTTTGTTCTTCCTTTTCTCCTCCCCCAAGTTCTTGGAATGTGTTGGGTGGAGAGCAGAGCACAAAGGGAGACAGAAGAGCTGTCCTGTTCACTGGAGCCAGAGCTCAAGCAAAGCCCCCACGTAACACACAGAGGACCCCAAAAGAGCCTTCTCCTCTCCTCTGGACAGGCTGCTTTCCCAGTGCCTGGGTGATCCCCTCCAAACCCCAAGAAAGGCATCTTCACTCCTCTCCTCTCAGGTGCCTGGTCCCACCCTTACCCTGCAATAAAGGACAGCTCCCTGTCCACATCATACTGGCCCCTGAGCAGCATAAAAAGGGTGGACCCTTCCTCCTCCTGGAAGCACGCTGACAGCTGGAAAACAGCTCTCATCCCATGAGCAATGCGCCCAGCCAGCTGCTGGGAAGACGAACTCTGAGCTGCATCCCTTGTTGGCAGCCAACTTGCTCAAGCTTGCACCCCCTTCCAGGGCTAAAACAGCTCTCATCCCATGAGCAATGCGCCCAGCCAGCTGCTGGGAAGACGAGCTCTGAGCTGCATCCCTTGTTGGCAGCCAACTTGCTCAAGCTTGCACCCCCTTCCAGGGCTAGCCTGTAGGCCAGTGACTGCTGGGTAGGGGGTCCAAGGGCACAGCCTCTTGCCTCCATGCAGGACAGCTCTGAGGGCCGTCCCACCCCAGGGCACTGTGGGATGGGCCAAGGCCTCAGTTCAGCCTCAGCACCTCTTGCTGCCCAGCCCTGTGACCTGCTTCCCTGCAGATGCACCTCCCAAAATCACTACCAGTGAATATCCTCAGCTGACTCTCCAGCTCGGAATCTGTTTCCAGGGAACCCAACCTAGGACCACTGGCTCTGGGATTTGGAGCCGGCTCTCACCAGCCCATGGGCAATGGGGCCCACCACTGGTGATGGAGAGCAGAGAGCCCTGCATGCCATACTGGTGTAAAGGGTGAATGGTGTCCAGTAGAGAGTAGAGACGGGAGACCTGCAGAAGAGGATGCACAGGCCGGCCAGTGTTGCCAGCCCTGAGAGAAGGATTAGGGAACTGGGTGGCCTTGCCCAGGTTGCTGATTCACTAAAGAACAAAAATGACAAGTGAATGGTGTCCAGTAGAGAGTAGAGACGGGAGACCTGCAGAAGAGGATGCACAGGCCGGCCAGTGTTGCCAGCCCTGAGATAAGGATTAGGGAACTGGGTGGCCTTGCCCAGGTTGCTGATTCACTAAAGAACAAAAATGACAGGCTCCAGGTGATGAATGACCCATTCAAGGCACAATGTGAAAGCTAACGGGACTCCTTGACAGCATTCAAAGAAGCTCTCATCTGCAACCAAGAACAGAGATGGACTGGAGCTCAGGACTTGGTTGTACCAGCACCAAGCTTCTAAGAAGACAGAATTCCCAGCGCTGGTGGGTCCCCCATGCCATCTTCGGAGCCCCAGTGTGCAAAGAATGTGACACAACAGGATGTGGATACCTGGGGGTGCAACTCCCGGATCGCTGAAACTGCTGAGAGGAGAAAGCAGAGCCACTCCCTTTGAGAAGACAGGGCCCCACCTGATTGAAGACCCTGTGACAACTCAAATGAGATGTCATAGGAGACATGACCACTCCCCTGAGAATATGCCCCACCCCCCTCCTGCAACCATATCACTCCTAATACAGCCCACGGTGAAGGTGCTGGGCCTGTACCCAAAAGAGCTGCAGTGCCAGCCAGCACGCCCCAGCAGGAGCCAGGGGTGCATGCATGGGGCTGAATGTGGGGATGCCACACCAAGGGAGGAACTACTGACATGGGAAGGCATTAGTGTCTTGCAAGGACCCGGGGCACAGAGCTCACACTCACAGCTCCTAGAAGCTTGCAAGAAGAAGCAGCCCACACAGAGAGAGGTAGAAATGCCAGGGTCATCCCAGCAGATGGTGGAGGCAGAGCAAAGACTACAAGAAGTGGGCCTGCTCAAGCAGATGGACTGTGTAGGAAGGAAACCCACCAGGTGTCCCTGTTCCCGAGAGGGCTTGGGAATGCCCCATCCACTAGTGAGGAGGACTGGGTGAGTCGCCCCAGGGGCCCTGAGCAGCTCTGTGCCAGCACTGTCCGTGCAAGCTGGGCTGATGGCAGCAGGTGCTGCTGCAGAACCAGGTTCCCAAGCAGCAGGGGAGAGAACGGGGCCCAGCCTGGCAGAGGCCACGTGGCAGCACCTAGCAGCCAGGAGCGGGTGTGTGTGAGAACATAATGAGCAGAAGCCCGCACGGCAGAGAGCTATGGAGACAGTTAAAGAACACGGAGTTCCACGGGCAAGAGAGACAGACTGAGGACAAGAGGATTGTTTAATTTATGCGATCAGAATAAATCAAGGTTGGAAATTGCTATGGTTTGAATGTGTTCCCTCCAAAATTCAGGTGCTGCCAATGTGATAGTATTCAAAGGTGGGATCTTTAGGAGGTGATTAGTCTGAGGGCTCCTCCCTTGTGAATGGGATTAGGTGCCTCACAAAAGGGCTTGACAGGGGATGCTTGTCCCTCCCACCTTCTGTCATGTGAGGACACAGTGTTCCTCTCCTCAGGAGGATTCAGCATCAAGGTGCGTCTTGGAAGCAGAGAGCAGCCCTCACCAGACACTGAACCTGCCAGCACCTGGTCCTTGGATTTCCCTGCCTCCAAAACTGTGAGAGGATACGTGGCTGTTCTTTATAAATCACCCAGTCTCTGGTATTTTGTTACAGCAGCACAAATGGACAGAAACAGAGACTGGAAGACTGAGGGCAAAGGCTAAAAAGCCTTGATCCCTTGCCCAGTGTCAGGTCCTGAGCCTCTAACTGGAGGAGAGGAAAACAAGTCCCAGGAGGAAGGCCCTGCAACACCGGGACCAGGACGTTCAGTAATATCCTCTGCCCTTCCCCAAAGGTCCTACAGCCGTTTACTTGGGTATTCATGTACTGCAGAAACGGGACCATCCAGGCCCTTCGGGGCTTGCAAAAGGTTGGTTCTGGGAGCCTAACATGCCACCGTGTCCCCCTTTGTTAGAGTGGGTGTTTGGAGATCAGGTATCGGCAGAGTCCTCGCCCAGCGCAACTCACGGTGGGCCCATGGGTCCCTGGACCAGCCTATGGGTCTCCTCACTGCCACCTGACCTCTGAGAGTCGGGGGCCCAGGGCTTACTCCTGAAGCGCCGTCCTTTCTCCCCATGCCGGGCCTGTGTGTATGAGCTGGTTTCCAGATGTGTCTGTAACCCAGACCTCCTTCCAGACTCTCACGGCCTCTCTTCACGTCTCACAGGCATCTCAAAGGGGAAATGTCCAAAACGCTTTCTTCTCCCTCCCCCACCTCCAACCAGGCCATGGACAATGAGCCGCCGCCCACTTGGCTAGCCCGTGTCCCCTTCCTCCTAATTCCCACCATCAGCTGCTCTCCCAGCTCCCCCACCTTCCTAAACCAGGCTGCACTGGCCAGGACAGCCACAGAGGTCTCTGACCATTGGGGATCCCTGCCTCCACATCCTAAAGCCTGGTCACCACATCCCTTTCTGATGGACTCTCGCATGGGTCCCCATCCATGAGGAATGAGATCCAAAGGCAGGGCGTGGCTTACTAAGTCCTGCTTAGCCAGGCCCTGCTAGCTCCCCAGCCCAGGGCAGGACTGTCCTCCACACAGCCCCTTCTCTTCCTCGTCCTGGACCGCCACCATCCTCTCTGCTCTTTCTCCCCATCTCTGTTTCTGAGGAAAGCATTAGGGCGTGGGCATTGACAGTCTCCCCCTTTACACTGTGAAAGACACCAAAGAGGGCAATAATCTTGTCCAAAAAAAGACTTTCTAATGGTGCGGTTTCTGGCAAAAAGGCAGGGCCATGAGGCAGGCAAGAGCTGTTGGGCAAAGAATTGCTTCTGCAGTTCTCTCAAAGCATTAAAATGGGCACCAACTCGATACCTGGGGTTTTTTTTAAAAAAAAAATCTTGGCCTTATGTGCCCCCAGCACACACTGATCATATCTGTAGCACCCTGTTATTTTAAAGTATCTTACCTGTTACCTGTTAATTTCTCTGCTTCGCTCCCTAAATTGTGAGCTCACTGAGGGCACGCGTGGGACTGATTACTCTCGGGATCTTTAACGTCCAGCTGGCACTAAGCAAGTGCTCAGGGATGGGGGATGGGATGGAGGAGATGTGGTAGGAACAGCCTCCTCGGGGCCTCCCGCCCCGCCCTGGTACCTTCTCGTCACATTCCTGGTGCCAGCCCAGGGTGAGGCCATGGGCCTGGCGCCTGTCTCCTGTGCCAGGCTGAGTTCTCAGGCAGGCTTGCCCAGGCCAGCCTGGCTTCTGCCTGACGCCGGCCCAGATCCCGGCCCCCAGAAGTGCCTGTTGAAGTCTGGCTGGCTGAGCTCCTATCCTTACAAGTGCGGAAGGAATTACTCCCTTCCCTGAGGCTTCATTCTGAAAATATATTTAGTAACTTCTAAACAAATCGTTCTGACTCTCCCAGTTTTATTTGTTTAGTTAAAATAGAATTAATTTAATATTTCCATTAGCCATTTAATTTATTCTAAAACCTGGCACTGCAAAGTAATAAAACCTCTCAAATATTGACAGACAGTAAAGTAAATGTCGCCCAGCTACAACCATCTGTTTTTCCTCCAAATTCCTCAAGATGGAGAGTGCACCGCCGTTGATTTATGGGCCTTCCTGGGCCTGTGGCATCCGCTCTCAGCCCTCCTCCCACCCCTGCACCGCTGCCGGATGGGACGCTTGGACTCAAAGGGTGAGAGGAAAGGTCTAGGGTGCAGAGGAGAGAGTCTGCACAGCAAACAGAGATGAATTCCCAATTTTTAAAAACTGGTAAGTTTGGTTGAAATTTAAAAGCTTGCTGTCTTCCTGCCACCTTCCCCAGTGCCAGCAGCCCTGCACTGTTTCTGGCAGGCTGGCCCAGGAGCCGCATACACCCACCAGCCTCCCTGCACCACCTACCTCCCCTCCCCCCCTTAACCCTCCCCCAAACCGCCCCACCTCACCCCCTGCTGCTCCCCGGGCCTCTTGCCCCCACCACCTGGCCCTGCCCCTGGATGAGAGTCTGCGCCCTCCTTCCTGCCAGCTCAGCCTCTGGAGGGGAGGGACAGCACCCCACAGATGCAGCTCAGAGCCCTTCTACTGTGCCTTGCTCACAGGGTCTGCTTTAGTATGGGGGGTGACAATGGAGCCTGGCTCTGAGAGCAGCTCCCCATGACCAGGTGCAGCATGGTCTGAGGGAAAGTCCCCAGGCTGGAAAAGGGACAGAGCCAGGTGCAAACTTTGGCTCACTCCTGAGCCACGGGGGTGTGGGGTATGTCTGTCCCATTCCCAGCCAGCCTTGCCCTCAACAGAGGCCCAGGAGGCTGTAGCAATGCTGACACCACTCTCCAGACACCCAGTGTCTCTAGGGAGAATGGCTGTCACCTGAGCCTCTGCTCTCCGGGTAGACTTCCCTCAAATGGGGGGCCAGAGAGGGCGAGGCCACACAGCCCCACCCCGACATTCCCCCCATCAGTGCGTTTGAGCATAACGGGTGTTTACACAGCACACATACTTCCAATTCCTCTCCAGCCACCACGTAAAGCCAAGACAGCCACAAATATTCCACGGTACATGTCAGGCCGTGTAGTACCAGCCCGCCCCGCCTTCCCATCCCTAATTGCTCCCTCCTCCTCCACTGCCTACGGTCCTGCAACAGAGCTACCCCACTGGAATGAGGCCAGATACCATCCAGGCACTCAGCCCTGGCCCCCGCTGGAGTCTGTGCAGGGGACAGAAAGTCAGGTCATGCATTTGTCCAGCAAGCATGCATAGCAGCCCCATGGTTTGCTGCAGGGACATCAAAACACCTCAAGGAGTTCAGAGCTCCATGGAGAGACAGACCAGCAAGTGAGAAAATGTGCCAACATGTCCCTGGTACTGCAGTGGAGTCTGCATGGACCCAGCAGGGCACAAAAGAGGGGCAGCCCGCCTGCTCAGAAGACCAGGAGAGGGTTTCCAGAGACGGTGGCACAGAGATGAGTCCTGCAGATTAGAAAGTGTTCCAGGCAGAGAGGGCAATGTGCGTGAAGGGTCAGGGGACTGAAAAGTCCCCCAGTTCAGACAACCCCACATCCATGTGGGGTTAGAGCAGAAGATGTGAGAGGAGAAGATGATGGAGAAGGGCAAGACCTGCAGCTGGGAAGAGAGTACAGACTTTAGCCTGAAGGCAGTGGGGAGCCACAGCACCACATCCATGTGGGGTTAGAGCAGAAGATGTGAGAGGAGAAGATGATGGAGAAGGCCAAGACCTGCAGCTGGGAAGAGAGTACAGACTTTAGCCTGAAGGCAGTGGGGAGCCACAGCAGGTTCTAGCCTGGGGCAGGACATGCTCCAACTTGAGTCTGAGTCACACCTTGGGGCGGGCATGAAGGGTAAGAGGGACCCAGTCTAGAGGGAACGCTGAAGAGATGGGAAAGAGCCAACTCAGGGAGGAACAGAAAGACTCTCCAAACAAAGGCCTGCCCAGTGCCTTTGGTCTGTGCGGTCACAGGGGCAGGGTTTCAAGGAAGCAAATTGAACAACCAGCACCATACAGATTGGCAGGGGCTGTGTGGGGGTGGTGACCCTTCTGGCACAAGAGGATCTCCTGTCGGCCCTTGGTGGGCGTGTGGAAGGGGATTGGACTCAGCTAAGGTCTCTGGTGTCTGGTCCCAGACGTGGTCACTGAGTAACTGCTGTGTGCAGGCACTCTGCTGAGCACCTGGAGACACAGTCATGAGCAGAAAAACCACCTGCCCTTGACAGCCAGATCTCCTCCTTGAAGCAGGAAAGAAGACAGGAATGGAAGATGTACACAGTGCCGGTGACAGGGGTACAGCCAAAGACGGCGCATGGTACAGAGAGGGTGCAGCAGGTGTGGCGATCCCGGTTCCTCTCACTAGGACCTGGAGTCTCCCAGGCCCCCAAAGAGACCTGGTGGGCAAGTAGCTCTTCCCTCCCTGGGGTCTCCCAACCCTACCACCAGAGGACAGAGATGTGTGTCAAAACAGTAACATCGGCCACCATTATGTCTGTGGTCCCACCAGTGTCCCGCCTGTGGCTGCCATTTTTCTGCCTTCAGCCTCAAGACAACCACAGGTGTGGAAATTGCAGAACAAACTGCACAGATGAGGGAGGGGAATGCAGCGAGCAGAAGCACCTGAGAAAGAGCCTAAGGCCCGTGAGTGCGGGCATCCAGATGTGTCCCAGGCCCTCAGAGCATGCAGCACACAGGCCCGTGCCTCTCTCCCCAGGCCTGCTGTACCCCATCTCCCCATGAAGCATGGCTCAGTGGCACCCCCGATTTTTTATCTGCATGTTTGAGTCTTCAATTATCCCAACAGGTTCTGCTGACATCCTGGTACACGAAGCCCCATGCAGCCCACCAATCTCACAGCGCCAGAACAGGAGAAAAAGGAGTTGAGTGTTCACAGCCAGAAGAGGAGTTCATAAATTTTCATGAAATTACTAGATGTGTGTGATTTACAGCCAAGGCAAGATACTTCAAGCCCCTGAGGAGCAGAGCAATGGCTGTGAGGAGGTGTAATGTCAGAAGGGCCACACGTGCCCCACCTTGGCTCTGAGGGACAGCAGGGCACTGGCTGGCGATGGGGCCCAGGGAGCAGCGTGGGAAAGACGGGGCCTACTGTCTGTGAGCATCAGACAGAGAGAACACCTTAGCAGGTGGCCACCTCACAATGCTGAGCAGGCCCTCCAGGGCCACCAAGTGAGACATACCTGAGGGCCCCCAGCAGACCAAGAGCTCCTGGAGACTCATCACAGCCTTTCTTCCCTCCACGTGCCTTGAGACAGGGATGTCACCAAGGCTGGGATGATGACCGTGCTGTAGGGTAGCCATGGATACTTAGGTGACAAACACCACATCAGCCACCCAGCACCCGCATCATGACACACCTTGGGTGTTCTCTATCCACAGAGTATGCACAGGTCAGGAGCTTGTCCTTTGGGGAAGATGCCTCCCAAACCAAAAAAGTTCTGCAGCTGTCTCAGGACATATTCGTCAAGGACAACCTCACCTTTTGTGTACCCATTTTTCAGCTGATACACTGAGGTCTTGGCAGCTGTGGCTGGGTCACACCGGTGGTAAGTGACAGAGGTGAATTTCAAATCCAGATGTGATGTCCCCAACACCCCCATTCTCCACCACCTGCTTCTCTGTGGCAATCTGACCACGTTCATGTTACTGTCATGCCTTATAACTTACACACATATATATGGTTCCCCGCCAAATATATTTCAAAAGATAATAAAGAAATTTGTGTGTCTGATATATTTGAAAAGATAAAGAGCCAGCAGAGAACAGAGCATTCCTTTCTTCATGCGACATGCAGCCATACAGGGCCAAAGCCCTGGGGAGGAATCTCAGTAGGGTGGGACAGGGAAGTTTCCAGATCTCCTGTCCCACCAGGCTGTGAGCTCGTCTTTGGGGAGGTTTCTAGCACCAGCACTCTAGACCAGTCCTGAAGCCGTCCCTAGAGGTGGCTGCGCCCGTCACAGGAAGGACACGCATGGCCAGGGAAGTAGGGTCCACTGCACCTGGGCCTCGCCCGTAGGGACAGGGACTCTGCCGCCACTACATCAGGTTCCATAGGCCCCAAGGAGCTGCCATCTGCTGGGAGGCTATTTCCTGACAAACACGCCTCCTGAACTCATCTCACGATTAGCATGAAAAGCCATCTAGGAGAGGGAAGAAAATATCACCTGGCAAAGGCAACTCCCAAGTTTCCTTGGTCAAGCAGAGTGGGGCAGGCAGCCTGCCCACTCATTTATCCTGAGAGCTGCTGTCCTGCCAGGCCATCTGAGGACAGTTGAGGTCCTCTGAGGACAGTCGAGGTAGCAGACAATTTAGGAACGGGAGGGGCAGGCAGAGGGAGGGGAGGAGGACAGGAGCTTGATCTAAGGCAGCCATGCAGCAACATGACCATGTGGCCTGTCATGAGAGACAGGACCACAGGTGGATGGCGACGGGTGGACCCTGGCTGCTGTGCATAGCTAAGCAGGGGAACGAGGTTCTTCACCACCCTACATGGCCTGCTCTTCAGCCATCAGACCAGCCGGACCACCACCTGCAAATTACAGAAGGCGGGGGTCACAAGATGGTCACCTCAGAGGCTAGCTGGGCCATAAGTGGGAGCAGAGAAGTAAGATTAAATCCTGAGGAGGCCAGAGGAGAGGCCTTGCGGTGACCAGACTCCCAGACAAGCCATGCAAACTCTCTGAGACGAGTTCTGCTCGTCCATCTAACAGGACTGAGAATTCCTGTCTGGCAGAACTTCTGGTGTGATGCAGTGAGATGCCATGTTTGCAAATAAGATGCACAGATAATATTACAGATCCTGGTTACTGAAGACTGTGAGGGCAGGCACACCGTCTTCTTAGACGGGCATGGAGCCTCCAATACAAAGACAGTGAAATAGACGTTCCCATTATACAGATGGGACAATTGAGGCTCAGAGAGAGACAAAACCAGCCCAAACCCATAGGGAGAGGAAGTGGCGGTCAGGCCCAAGAAACAGGCCCAAGACCCAAAGGCACTGCCCTTTCTCCCACACCACCCACTTGTGTAGGACAAGCTTATTAGTTCAAATTTCCCCCTCCTTTTTATTACAAGAAGTGGGGGTATTTCCAGTGTTCAGTTTCATTCTCTGAAATTCTGGGAACTGCCACCAGCAGACAGGAGGCCAGGAGGCCAGGGTGAGCTGTGGCCTGCTCTGAGAAGGTGGCTCTTATCCCCTGGATATTTATGGGGAGCCCCTCTGTGCCCCTTGACCTTCTCCACAGGGTGACCTGGACGCTGCAGGAAGATAAATGTTTCATTATTCAAAGACGTCACCCGCCAGGCAGATCCAGCAGGGCTCTGGCCACCTCTGACCTTACATGTCACCTTGGAGGGTGACCCAAGCCCTCCACATTCCTCCTTGTTGGGGTCAAAAATTATATTGTTTGGGCAAGGAACAGTTTCAGAAGCTCCCCCAGGCTGTTGAGGGATTTAGATCACAAGTGTCCCAGGGCAGGGACAGCTGACAGGCCCAGTATCCCCATCAATCTTCCCACGGAGCATTTCAGGCTCCGGCTGAGAAGGATTTACGGGGTGGGAGGGATGCGAGACAATGGCCACCCCTCCCAGCCCCCTCTGGCAGCCTTTTCCCACGGTTGGCTCCAGCCGAGCCCTAATGAACGGGTCACAAAGGTCAGCTTGGGGGGGCTCCCTCCTGCAGGCCAGGGCCGCCCCCCACGGCCACCTCAAGCATCACTTGCTTCTTGTTCTCTTCTGCATTTTTCCAAAGTCTCTGCAAAGAGTGAGTATTGCTTTTAAAATCAAGGGAGGAGAGAAAACAATAAGGTTGTTTTGTTTTGTTTTGTCTTGTTTTGTTTTGTTTTGTTTACAAGCAAGTTTTTCTCAAGTGCTGAGGACAGCACAGGCGTCTCCCGCCAGGCTGCAGGGACTGAGGACACGCGGTGGGGAGCCTGGACACGTCTGATTTCCCAAGGAACCCACATAAAAAGGCCTTCTCGTTCCGGGAATAATGCTCTGCTGAGTACAGGCACAACCTCCCCTAGAGAAAGCCATCCTCATCACAGCCCAGAAACGCCGCCCAGGCTGGCTGCTGGCATTCAACTGCAGCCCCGCTCCCACCCCCACCCTCCCTCTGCTCCCCTCCCTCCTCCCCACCAAGTCCAGATGATCTGGGGCCTGGCCCCAGGGCTCTGGCCTAGGCAGCCAGGCCAGCATAGGCCACTTTGGTCAGAAAGATTTGGGTGCTTGGAGGAGGCCCTGATGGCCAGAGGAGGCAAGCGTGGGCATCCCCACCTCTCTGCCCACCTACCAGCCTGCATGACCTTGACAAGCACCTCCCCTCTCTGTGCCTCGATTTCCTAACCTCTAAATGGGGAATTACCCCATTTAGTGGAGTGAACAAGTAAACGAGAAAAGTACTTAGGCAGGATCTGGCTTGCGTTACACACCCCATGTGGTAGCAGTTGTTGTTATTAATATCACTATTTTACCTTTCAGCAGACAGGTCTCGAGTCCCCTCTGTGTCACTGTGCTTGAAGCAACCATGACAATGGACAGTCGCTGCTTCGTTGCCACCTTAGATTCTACCCACAGGTTGGTCGTAGCAACCAAAAACACCCTCCCCACGGGAAACTTGAGAGCCTGACCAGCCCCTCCGAGTTCATCGGCATCTCCGCAGGGCAGGCAGAGCGCTAGGCCTGAAGACTAGGAAGACAGAAGACCCCGTGCAGCCTTGAGCAGCCTCACACTGCAACACAAGAAAAACAGTCGTTTTTAGGCTGCAGGTGGCTGGTCGCTGAGAGTCTGGGGCAGTGTTAGAGGAAGGTTCTGAGGCTGCCTGTCAGTTCAGACAGAAAGTGCTCTGTGCTGGACTAGTGATGCCTGCTGAGGGCCCTGATGCGACAGGTGCCGCGACAGGTGCCACGGATCCGCCCATCCTGCCATAGTGGGTCAGACACAGGGTGGCTTAGGGTAGACACAGAATTAGAACCCAGATCTCTTAACTCCAATGTGGTGATCACCAGCGCAGCACCACCAAAGTGCTCAGAAACTACTTGTCAAGTCTTCGTTTTCTATTTTGAGGAGCAGGTCACCATTTCCACACTGTTGCTGAGCAATCGGAACTGTGAGATGCGTTCCTCACGTACATAGCTCACCGGCCCTTCTGTGATTCTAACCTCTCCCAAAAAGTGAGCAGTCACTTCTCTGGGAAGCCCCTTCCCCCACCCCATGCCCTGCTCCTTCTGCCTATGACCTTCCTTTGTAGGACAGGTGCCCTCAACAGGGCAAGAGTCTGGGCAGAGGTGAGAGATGCCCAGAAGCTGCTAAGAAACCCCTTTTGCCTCTGCACCCTCATGGCCTCTCATGGGCTTCCAAGCCCAGAGCTGTCTCCAACAGCCCCCAGCCAGATTTTCACAATAACCAGCACCCTGAGGCTCCCATCCTTTCCCACCCCAGAGGGATGGAGCTCCTGGCCTCCCGGGTGGGTGGGCAGATCAGTGGCATCACTGGGGGCCCAGTTCTGTGCATGTCCATGATGGGTCAGCCACTGGGTAGGAAGGACTGACCAAGCCCAACCCCACGACCAGCACGCCCTCCTTCGCCCAGCACCAAGCACCCCTCACTGGGGGCCCAGTTCTGTGCATGTCCATGATGGGTCAGCCACTGGGTAGGGAGGACTGACCAAGCCCAACCCCACGACCAGCACGCCCTCCTTCGCCCAGCACCAAGCACCCCAGGCTACCACTATGCCCAGGGGCAGAGGCTGTGCACCTCAGAGACTGTGTTCCTGCCTGTCAAATGGGACTGCAGGAGGTGGGCTGGCCACAGTCAGGGAGGACACACCCAGGAGCTCCGAGGGGGCAGCCTTCATCACTGAGCCACCTGCTGCCGGGAATGCCACCGGCTGTCTGGCCCTGTTCTGAGACAGGGAGGCTGTGGTCCACAGGACGCCTGCACCAAGCCAGCTGGGAAGAGGAGGGTGCCTGAGGGAGGAATGGCCTAGGCCTCCCCGCACCAAGGACACTCGACTATCACCTATAGTCCCCGTCCATCCTGTGGCTTCAGGGACCAAGGCTTATGTGCCCACACCCCACCCAGCTCCAGGCCTCTCAATTGCCATTTTGAAAATAAAGCACAGTGTGTAAATGCAATCTATTACCAGCACTCTTTGAAACACATTTTACAGTATTTTCCCATCCACATCTGCCTTTCAACAGCCCTGGGAGGTGGTTTGGGGCCCTCATCTCTCTGTATCATCACTGGACCCATCATTAATGGGGAGCCCCCACAGGCCAGGTTGTCACCTGAGTCACCTCCCTGTCCCCAGGACTTCCCAGCCCAGAGGTGGTGCCCCGTGGAGGTTGGGTGGACCACATGAGTGAACTAATTGGTGCAGAGCTGGGAGCTCGGCAAAAACACCCACTTCCCAGCACCGAAACATGCCAAATAATAAACCTCTATTAAAAGAATTCCTATGACATTTTCATTTCTAAACTAAATGGTGTCATTTTTAGTGGGCTTTTTCTAGTACCACACGCCCTGGGGCACAACTTCTCCTGCCTTCCATCTCAGATTCACTGTGAGAGGCAGGTGGGAGCCCCTTCCCTGACCCCCCTTCCGAGCAGAGGATGCAGGAGGACTGGGAAGCTGGCCACGTGGAGCAGGTTTCCTCCAGCAAGTTTGGAAAGACACTGCCCCCCAGACTCTGGGGCAGGGACTAAGAAGAGCCTGGAGCCAGCAGCTCTGCACAGCTCCCCACTTCCATCCCAAGATGGGCCTGGAAAGCACACAGACATGCTTGGAATTCCAAAAATGTGCCCTTGTGTCAGGCCTCTGCCTGCTCCCTCAGCCTCCTGGGAGTCAGAGAGTGGGGCTGGGCCCCAAGGCTGTCTGGAAAATAAAGCCCGATCCAGACAGTGTCCCCACTCCCAATCCAGCCTGTTGATTTCCTCTGCACTCTCCCCACCCCCCATCGCTGCCTGCAGGCCTCAGCAGGCCAGCTCCAAGCGGGAGGGCTGGCTCTCTCACCAGCAGTGATGCAGCCCCAGGGACACCACCCCAGGGCCATGATATGCAGGAAGGCCCCAGCCCTGGGGGACCACAGCAGACAGGACACAGTAGACAGGACAGCAGACTGGGGCCAGCAGGCAGGACACAGTAGACGGGACACAGCAGAGAGGGGACAGCAGACAGGACAGCAGATAGGACCCAGAAGATTGGGCAGCAGACAGGACAGCAGATGGGACACAAAAGAGAGGGGACAGCAGACAGGACACACCAGACAGGACACAGCAGACAGGATAACAGACAGGACACAGCAGAAAAGACTACAGCCGGGACAGCAGACAGAACACAGCAGACGGGACAGAGGATGGTACACAGCAGATGGGACAGGAGACAGGACACAGCAGACAGGACACAAAAGATGGGACAGCAGATGGGATCGCAGACAGTTCACACCAGACAGGAGGTGGTAGACAGGACATGGAAGTAAGGGAACAGCAGGCAGGGAACAGAATATAGGACACAGAGGAAGGGGACAGCAGATGGGACAGCAGATAGGACACAGCAGACAGTACATCAGACAGAACACAGACAGGGGACATCAGACAGGATGCATCGACGGGTCAGCAGACAAGACATAGCCAACACGACAGTGGCTGCCTTTCCAGCAGCTTCTCCTGTCTAAGCCCTCCCCCCCTCCATCGGGGCCTGCGGAGGTGGGAGGTGAAGGTGTGCAGTGAGCTCACCGAAGAGTCTGCCTGCCATCGGTGGTTCCCCCGCAAAGTGGCTTTGTTCTTCCTTCAATTGCTGCCTTCAGTCACGTGTGTCAATCTCTCTTTGGACACATCCAAGTATAAAAAATCCAGCCCAAAAGAGAAGGTGTCCAGGCTCTGAGTCTAGTTCAGTCTGCACTCTCCATCCATGCTCCCCTGCGAGGCGGGCAGGGCGAAGGGTCAGACTTAGGGAGAGGCCTTTGGGGCCACAGTGTCATGGCCTCCCCAGCTTGGTGTGGCTGTCCACTGAGGAAGCCCCAGACAAGGCTCCTTCCTGGGGCATGTGGGCGCTTTTCAAAGGTGTAGTCCCAAAGGTCCCTTCCTTGCAAATCTGCCCCCTCTGCTCTTTCAGTCACTCCCCCGAGCCCAGCCCTCCTGTGCAGCTCAAGGCCAGCCACATTCGGTAGAGCCACATTGGCCTCACAGGAAGCTCAGGCGCCCTGGCCACACCAGACGGGCAGTGCCAGGCTCTGCCCTGGCCCCTCTTCCATCCTCTCCCTGCTTAATTAAGGATGCTTTGGACCTAATACCATCCCATTGGGGTTTAGGGCTTCAACATATGAATTAGGGTGACACAAACACTCAGTCCATAACAGGGACAGATATCCGTGACACTGAGAAAATCATGATGGGCACAGTATTAACATTAACACGTTATGCTTGTATCACCTCCTGCAAACCCAGGCGGGTTGTGCCCAGTCAGCCCCCAGCCATTGGGGTAGGAGGCAGGAAGGAGCCCGAGCAGAGTTCATGATGGCCGAGCAGCTCCTGCAGGGCTGAGCTCTGCCAGGTGCTCTCTATCATTTTTCCTCGGTAGGCCTCGATAAGCTCCATCATCCCCATTGCATGGATGAAGAGACTGACCCTAAAAGAAGTGACTTGCCCAAGGTCACTCAGCCAGTGCAGAGTGAAGCACACAGTCCAACCCACATCCCACCTGATGCTCAAAGTGAGGCCACATCAGGACCTTTCCAGGGGAATTAAAAGGTCAGAATTACTTTCATAATAACACTGAAACATCATTTGCCTTCGTCACTCTCATGTTCTCACAAACACACCCAGGGGTTTGTCAGAGGCTAATGACATGGAATACATTCTCACTCTGACAGCTGATGAACGAAATGTGTGCTCATGTATTCCTATGTTTTACAAATTTCTTAGTTTTAAATTCTAATATAGCAAACATAACCATATGCGATATAATCATAGTCTGCTCTCCAAACAATAAAGCCCCGATATGCAGCATTTGCCAATTTCCATGCTGTAAAAATTTTCACTATGGCCAATTTTAAACTACCAAAACAATGTTGCTGAAAGCAGAGTTGAAAAGAGAGGAACACAGAGGGTCCGGCACACCACTGGATGGAATGCACACAAGCAGCTCTTTGGGGTCCTCAGTGTTTTTAAGAGTGTAAAGTTATCCCAAAATCAAAAAGTTTGAGAACCACTACATCGCCCATGATCGAATAACATGCAAAGGGCTTCATGAGGCTCCATCAGGACACTGGCGGCCCAGGACCTGGTCCCACCCTCTGGAAGCTCTGGCCTAACTGGGGAGTCCCAATGGAAGACTCAAGCAAGCGCAGTCTATTGGAGGGTCAGACCAGGAGGGCTGAGAGGGCAGGACTCTGTGGTCTGGGGATGCCCAGAGGTGCAGGCTCACCATGGGGCTAGTGCAGCAGGGGGAGCCTGGGCTCTGTTGTCAGGAGGACCTGCTTTCTGCTGAAATTGGCTGTGATCAGCTCGTTGGCACTGCTGCCCTGGATACCCAGATCCCCACTGCTGATGGCCATACTGAACAGGGACACAAACAGAGCAGCAGGAAGCGTTGTGGCTGGAAGACTGTCTAACAGGGAGTAAGTTCCCTCTGGAAGGGAACCAGACTAAGCCAAACAGGTTAGACCTGAGTTTATTCACTGACCCTGAACCTGACCTTCAGCAGGAGAGGAGCTGCTGAGCCCAACAGGCCAGCGACCATCCTGAACTCACTGCTACTCACCATGCTTTTCCTGAGCATCCATACTGACCAGCTCTGATCTAGGAGCTGGGAGTTCCAGGAACAACATGTTGCCCTGCCCTTGAGCTGGTGGGGAGACAGGCCAGGAAACCCAAAGGGTTCAGAGGGGCCACAAGGCTGCTGACGGTGATACCAGAGGAGAGGGTCCGAGGGGCCTAACAGTCGGCCTCAAACCACCCAGTCCTCTTACCAGGTTCTTGACTCCACTACAGGAAAGAATTCAAGAGCAGAGTCACAGTAGACAGTGAGAACAGGCTTAATATAATGAATAAAAGATACAGATTTCACAGAGAAAATACAGCCTAGCTCCAGAGACTGAGCAGGGCCCACACCAAGTTTAACACAAAAGTAAGAAATACACATTCACAGACAAAGTTCAGACTGGCTCTAGAATGAACAGCAGCCTGCCAAAGGCAAGTTTGCTACAAGAAGAAAGAAATACACACCTCAGGCGAAGTACAGGCTGGCTCTAGGAGAGTGAGCAGCAGCCCGCCTCCTACCGGGATTCCACTTTTATAGTTTTGCTATCAAATACGTATTAATGTTATCTAATGAATATTCAACTAAAGGGGTGGTTCCCAGGTATGTAATATGTCATATGGTTTTTTAGATATGACACCTAAAATGCAAGTAAATAAAGAAAAATAGATAAATTAGACATCACCAAAATTTAAAACTTTATTCACCAAAATACACTATCAAGAAAGTGAAAAGACAACCACAGAATGGGAGAAAATATCTGTAACTCACACAACTGATAAGGGTCTATATCAAGAATATAAAAAGGCAGGGGCCAGCCCGTGGCTCACTCGGGAGAGTGTGATGCTGATAATACCAAGGCCACGGGTTCAGATCCCTATATAGGGATGGCCAGTTAGCTCACTTGGGAGAGCGTGGTGCTGACAACACCAAGTCAAGGGTTAAGATACCCTTATCAGTCATCTTTTTAAAAAATAAAAATTAAAAAAGAAAGAAAGAAAGAATATAAAAAGGCAAATATCCTAATCTTAAAACAGGAAAAGGATTTAAATAAACAGTTCTCCAAATAAGTTATACAAATGGCT
Organism: Galeopterus variegatus; assembly: GCF_000696425.1. Classification (NCBI taxonomy): domain Eukaryota; kingdom Metazoa; phylum Chordata; class Mammalia; order Dermoptera; family Cynocephalidae; genus Galeopterus; species Galeopterus variegatus. The sequence continues at coordinate 213,916 of NW_007728221.1, forward strand.
AATAAATACATTGGAAGATGCCCAACATCATCAGTCATTACGGAAATGCAAATCAACACCACAATGAAGTATCACCTCGCACTCCTAAGAAGGCCAGGGAGTGTCAGCCTCATTCTCACCTGGACACACCTACATCCTGCCCTGGAAAGAGCTGCCCAGGGTGTCTGCGGATGGGGCCCAGTGCTGCCAGGGTTGTACTGTCCCCCACTGTGGATGAGGGGATGAAACCTGGCCACCGTCCTACCATTCCATCTCTAAGTGGGTGACGGCCCTCGAGTCAGCCGAGTTCTCACCAGAGAACATAGATTCAAACTCTCTGTTCTCCAGCTTTAATCAAAGAAATATTTTTCATGGAGAATTACCCAGAAAACACACATTCTGTGGAGGTCACACCTACCAGAGGGCCACAGGCCAGCTGCGTGGTTTGGTCCTGGTGTAACGGCGTCCGCTGAGCTGCACACCAGGAAGGGCTGCTGAGCCCACACCAAGGGCTGAGACAGGCCGTGAAGCTTTGGGGTTTGGTGTTATACTGTTGGATTGCATTTTTTTTTAATCTTTTTTAAAGTATACATTCATATAAATGTATGAAAAAGGCACCAAAAAAAGGTGCAAAACAAAAATGTGCAGGTAATATAGTGAACAACCATGTACCCACCAGCCAGGTAAAGAAATAGAACACTGCCAACTCCCCAGAAGACCCCTGGGACGCTCCACCTCACCAGAGGCAAATTCGTTAAGATGGAATTATAAGGTATGGATTCTTTCGTATCAGGCTTCTTTCTTCTTTTACTCAAATTATACTTCTGAGACCTATTCATATTATTGTGTATAGCCATAATTTATTAATTTTCATGGCTTACTGTATGAATGAACTGTGAATGGAATTTTGATACATTTTCTGTTTGGGGCTATTACAAATAATGCTGTTAGAAATGTTCTGTACATGCATCCTCTGTGCACATATACACATGCACCTTTCTGCTAGGTACATTCCCATAAGTGGAATTGCTGGGTCATTGGGAGTGGGACATCGGAAATGAATGCCTTCAGTTATTTAGGAAATAATAGAAATAGAAATAATACTAAATTGTTTTCCAAAACGGTTGTATCAATTTACACTCCCACCAGCAGTAGGTGAGAGTTCCAGTTGCTCCACATTCTCATCAACACTTGGTATTATCGTCTTTTCAACGTTAATCATTCTGGTGAGTAAAGGTATTGTTCTAGTTATCTATGGCTGCATAGAAATTACCCTCACAACGTAATGACTTAAAATAACATACACTTATTATCTCAAGGTTTCTGTGGGTCAGGAAGTCAGGAGTGGCTTGTCTGGGTGGTTCTGGCCATTTGCAAGGCTCCAGTCAAGATGTCAGCCAGAGCTGCAGTCATCTGAAGGTTTTGCAAGGGCTGGGAGTCTACTGCTAAGACGGCGCACCAACACTATGTGATGGCAGGAGCCTCAGCTCCTCACCACATTTGCTTCTCCATACGTCTGCCTATCCATCCCTATGACATGGCATCAGACTTCCCCCAGCTGGCAATGAGACAGAGAGAGAGAGGTCACATTGTCTCTTGCAACCTACTGTTAGAAGTGACATACCGTGACTTTGGCCATATCCTACTCATTAAAGGTGAGTTGCTTCAGTCCAGCCCACACTCAAGGGGAGACAAATTAAGTTCCAGCTGTTGAAGAAAGGAGTATTAAATAATTTGTGAACATGTTTTAAAACTACCACAGATACCTCACTGTGGTTTTAATTTGCATTTCTCTGAAATGAGAAATAAGGCTGAACAATTTTTCATGTGTTTACTGGCCATTAAGATTAACTCTTTTGCAAAGTACCTATTCAAGTCTCTTTCAAGTTTTTCTGTTGTATTGATTGTGGTTCTCTCACCGATTTTTAAGAATTCTTTGTATATTCTGAACATGAGCTCCTTGTCAGTTATACGTGCTGCAGACCTATTCTCCCACTCTTAGCTTGCTTGGACTCTTTGATAAACAGACTTTCTTAATTTTAGTGTAAACTTATCTTTTTCTTTGTGGTTTGTGCTTTTTGTATTCTGCTTAGGAAGTCTCTCCCTACCCCAAAGTCCTGAAGCTATTTGCTTATTGTGATGGCTTTCTGATGTGTCAACTTACTTAGGCTGAATGATAGTTCCCACGAAATGAGAAATAAGGCTGAACAATTTTTCATGTGTTTACTGGCTATTAAGATTAACTCTTTTGCAAAGTACCTATTCAAGTCTCTTTCAAATTTTTCTGTTGTATTGATTGTGGTTCTCTCACCGATTTTTAAGAATTCTTTGTATATTCTGAACATGAGCTCCTTGTCAGTTATACGTGCTGCAAACCTATTCTCCCACTCTTAGCTTGCTTGGACTCTTTGATAAACAGACTTTCTTAATTTTAGTGTAAACTTATCTTTTTCTTTATGGTTTGTGCTTTTTGTATTCTGCTTAGGAAGTCTCTCCCTACCCCAAAGTCCTGAAGCTATGACCTATTCTCCCACTCTTAGCTTGCTTGGACTCTTTGATAAACAGACTTTCTTAATTTTAGTGTAAACTTATCTTTTTCTTTGTGGTTTGTGCTTTTTGTATTCTGCTTAGGAAGTCTCTCCCTACCCCAAAGTCCTGAAGCTATTTGCTTATTGTGATGGCTTTCTGATGTGTCAACTTACTTAGGCTGAATGATAGTTCCCACAAATGCCCTTTCTTGCATGCTCTCAGTTAGGGTGGGCTACAGGGTTAGGGGGTGACAAGGGACCTTCTCTCTTGAGGGCTGGAGGACAGAGGGAAGCAGCAGCCTGGTGAGCATGCACACCCCTTCTCCAGTCATTCCCTCAAACCCTAGCCTTCATGCTTTGCAAAGGGAGTACGCAGATGTGATCCCAGTCCCAAATCAGTTGACTTTAAGATAGTCAAAAGGGAGATATCCTTGATGCACCGGACTCAATTGGTTGAAAGGCCTTTTAAAAAGGGTCTAGGCATTCTCTGAGCCACTGTCCAAACAGCCACGGACTGCCTGCCCTACAGACTGTAGAGCTGCTTAGCCAGCCTCCTCAGCTGTGTAGCCAATTCCATGTAATAAATCCACATGCGCACGTGCATACATTCATGTGATCACTGACTAGCTCTGCTTCTCTGGATGAACCTCCACTGATACACCGATATTATCTTCTAAAGCTATATTGCTTTGCCTTTCCCATTCAAATGTAAATCTACCTGGGAATGATTTTTTTGTGAATGGTATAAGGTAGGGTCAAGGTTTTTGTTTTGTTTTGCTTTTTTCCATTTAGATACTCAATAATACTGGCACCATTTGACCAGATTTGTTATAAATAAAGAATGCATATATTCATAGGTCTGAATGTTTTAAGCTGATCTGATTTGACTACCAAGAAATTTGTTTTCAAACTTGCTATCTGCTTTAATTAATTGTGTCAGAATTTATGACATGATTTCTGAACACTAACTTACCGTTGGCTTTACCCTGCGATCCAGCCCTTGTTTTCCCTTCACTCTGGCACCCTGCAGATCCTCATTAAATCCGGGTTTCCTCTCTTACCTGCTTTGGAAAACAGAGTGAGCCCTGGAATTGAGTGGCAGGATGCTGGTTTTTCCTGAGGGAGACAGGAGATGGTGAATGGTCCCCACAAGCACTTGTGACTTCAGTTGGAGAGGGACAGGTGGTGGGAGTAAAAATCTGAATACGGTTGTGGGGTGGGGGACGTATCACAGTGTGGGCCGTGCAGGTTACTGTAATGCTAACCTGATCTCAGCAGACTACACAGACCTCCAGCTTGGAGGGCGGGGCAGAGACAGTCCCAATCCCACAAGAGCAAAGAAGTCAAGGGAGATGGTCTTACACATGTACTTTATATTTTAAAATGTAATTTGTTAAAATCACAAACATCCAATAAAAACCTTCCTTTAGTATAAGGGCAACAGTTGCTCTTCAGAGAGCAGGTGAGAAACAATCCCCCATCCTCACCCAGCCTCAGTTCCTGTGCTGCCTGTGCCCAGCTGGACCTCGTCCACGTGACCATAGCGTCTTTTCCACAGCGTCATCAGAGCTGGCATCAGAACAGCAGCCAGCCTGTTCTTTCCATGAAAAGCTGTGACTGACAGCCTCCTCCTGGACCCAGACACAGCACTGGGCACACGGTGGGTGCTGCCCAGGTGAGCTTTGAACAGCTGGATGCAGTGCTGGTTAAATAAACTATGATCGCTCCCCACCATGAACTATGCCCCCCAAATTCATAAGGAGTCTCTATATACTGACATTGAGTGGTCTCCACTCTCACGCCATCGAGTGAAAAAAGCTACATAAAGAAGATCCAGTGGCATGTGCTGTGTTTTCTGCAAAAAAAAAAAAAAAATGGAGGAAAAGAGGAATTTATGCACATATTTGCTTCAATGTGCCAAAAATGTCTCTGGAAGGACATGCAAGGAACAAGTGATATTGGCTGCTGTGGGGAGGAAGGCCTGGTGGGGGGACAGGGCAAGGGGGACCCTTCACTGGGAGCCTTTTGAAGCTCTTGGCATTTGAGCTGTGTGGATAATAGTCTGCCTGTTCACAAAATCAAAACAATTATTTTAAGAAAGAAAAGAAGGATCTAGGCTTAGACGGCCTAAAGGAGCACATCTCCTCTGCTGGGTCAGGACCCAGAGAACCCAGGAGCATGAAGAGTGGGCCGTGCCTGTCCTGAGCAGGAGGCCAGCCCCTGGTCCAGGCTGCCAGATCCGCCCGGTCCCCTCCCTTCCAAACACTGCTCTGGCAGGAGCGCTCACGGGAGGCCTGCAGGAGCCAGGCCTGCCATGCTGCACAGCTTCCCTGGAATTTCTCCTCCCCCTCGGCAGCTGGCAGAGGCGTCTCTTTTTCTTGGCAAGGCACCGTCTGTGAAAAATGCAGTGGCTGTGGGGCTGCATCTGCAGACAATGGCTTGGACATTGTTTGAATTAGGAAAAAATCTCTCTTTACTTCTGCACTGCAAATCCTCACCCTCTGCCGCAGCCAAGCCAGGCCCCAAGGGGCAGAGAAAGGGACGGGTTCCAGGAAAGAGCATGCCGGGCATCCTGGCAAATAGCTGTGGCTGGGGTGGTGGCTGGGAGTGGGGATACGAGCTCAGAACACAGAGCCCACATGGTGGAGGGTCAGGCGTGGGGGATCCCCAGGCAGGCGTGTGGATGGGCACGCACCAGAGGGTAGTGGCAAGTGGGGGGTGTGCATGTGCGTGTGCACGTTTGGGTACAGGTGTGTACGTGGAACAGGCCCAGTCACGTTGGAGAAGCCTGGCTCTGCAGCAGGCAAGCATCAGGGGTCTATCCTCATGGGGGGGGGGGGTGCAGGGCCAGGAAGTTGCGGGGGAGGGCATGTCAGCATCTGTGGGTTCCAGCCACTCCTTGGCCAATCCCTGCTTTCCCACTTGCTAGCTGAGTCTCTAGAAACATCAGTTGCTTTACCTGTAATATGGGGGAGAAGCCAATGAAAATGCCAGGAAAAGAGGTAGCAGCTCAGCAGCAGCAGCGTGGCACCAGCATGTGGCCAACGCCACTCAAGTCTCTGCCTTCTTTCCTGGCATTGACTCTGGACCCCTCTGATGGGCCTTTCTGGTCCTAAAAGTACATGACTTTCCCCCCAGGCCAGCCAAGTGCAGGGCTGTGGCCCAGTGCCCAGCACAGGACCTGGCTTGGGGCAGGCAGGGCAGCCGTGGGACAGGAGTCAACAGCCCAGCTGATGCCCTCGGGATCTGCCCAGACCCGCCGTGGATGACCCCCGCCCACTCATGCTGAGCCCACAGCAGGCCCCGCCCAGCCACAGCAAACACAGCCCCTGCCCCTCACCAGGGGGCTCTCTCTCATCTGGAGGGCAACCAGCCCCAGCTCCATCCTGTTGCCCTCCCCACCCCCACCTAGTTTCCATACAGCAGCCAGAGGGACCTTTTTAAAAGGAAAAAAAAAAAATAACAGGACAGGGTAGAGGTCGGAGGTAGAGGAGAAAGCCTGCCTCCTCCTTCTCTCTACCTGACTCCCACTCGTCTTCTCTTGTCAGTGGATGAACAGACAGGGTTTAGCAGCGAGGACCTTGTACTCACGCAGCTGCTGGCCTGTGGGACGCCGCGGGGGAGAAGGCGCTGTGGGTTTGTGTAGACCAGAGCTCCGCAGGCCTCAGTGCATGCAGACAGAACCCACACGGGGCCTTGCTCCGCAGGACAGGATTTTGAAGTAGTCGGCACTATCGTCCTCTCTCTCGCTTCAAGAACAAATGCATGGTGCCAAGCTGGGCAGCACCTGGTCTTCCTGACACTCTCAGGGGGCCGGCTTCTCAAGGAGGAGCCCCCTCCTCACAGAGCAACATGTGCAGGCTGATTCCCACTTGGCCCCAGGTCTCCAGGCCTCAGTCAGGGTGGGATGGGGCAGGAGGTGCAGCTCCCCGTGCAGCTGCCACAGCCTGGCCTGTCCTCACCGCCTCCTGCAGCCCTGCTGTGGCTCTGAACTCCCCAGCGCTGGCCCCGCCCTCCTCCTTTCCTCTCTGCCACAAGGGCCTCCTTCCAGGTGCACACATGTGGCCCTGCCCTGCCTCTGGGCTCCCTAGGGCATCCTAGGCTGTTCCTGGCCTGGATGCACTTCCTTTCCCCAAGCCACCCCCACCAGCCGGCTGCTCAGCCTCTCCTTCAGGAGCCCCCTGCCCCCACCAGGGCCAAGTCAGATGCCCAAACCACATCTCACACCCTCCTGCCCAGCCTCTCGGTGACAACCCCAATTATAAAGAGTCACCTGCTTCTGCTATGAGCTGTTTAATGCTTTCCTACCACCACCACCCCACCCCCACTAGCCTGTGAGATCCTTGAGGACAGGAACCACAGCTGTTTTGCTCAGCATTAAATACACAGCACCCAGAGCCCAGTAGATGCTCTCGGAAGCTTTGGGAATGAATGAATGAATAAATGAACCAATGAATAAACCAGCTAAGGCAGAGCCCCAAGTTCCCACCCTGGTTTGTCTCTAACCTGCACCTGGTCCCACAGCCAGGTAGAACCCTGCCTGTTGTAGGGGCTGGGACAGGTCAGGCAGGAGGGACGCAGGATCCCGAGAAGGGGATGCTCCCAGACAAGTGGGATGAGGGATCTGGAATCTTCCTCCAGAAGGTCAAGGTTACTGTCAGAAAGACGTCCCTCAGTGCTAAGTTCAGATCAGCCATAACATCCTCTGGGACCCTGGTCAGCATAGCAGGTCGGCCTAGTAGGTCCTGGACATTGGAGCCCAGTGGGTTTGCATCAGGAATATGGTACCCAAAGCTGGCTACTGTGCCTTGGGTGGGCTCCCTGCCTGAGCCCCAGTTTCCTCAACCGTGGTGTGGGGTTTCTATCCCTCTCCACTTCTGCAGGCTGGTGTGACAATGAAATAGCACGTGTGCAGGATTTGGCATACAGGACAGTGCTATATGGCTGGGAGAGCGTCATGCTGGTGTCACACCTTCCCTTGGGATCCCAGCCCACCTGTTTATTCTGGCTGGAGGCACTTCTCAGGCCCCTGAAGCCCCTCTCCTGAGGTCTGAGGCCAGTCCTCCATGGGAGGGTATGTGCTTTGGGGTACCCACTCTATGTGAAGGGATCCATACATCACCACCACATCCCACTCTGCCAGTCAGGCTCCCATCCACCTTCACGGTCCTAGACAGTGTCACTAACAGGGAAGAGGTGTGGGCAACATGGGGGTCTCCCAAAGGTCCCTAACCCTCCACTGTACCCACCAAAGGCTGTGCGCAGACCTGGACGCCCTCCCTAACCCCCACTCTGACGCGGAAGATGGGACAGGACCTTGAATAGGACCCAGGCAGGCTGTCCTGATGCGTGCTCCCGGGAGAGAATGGCCGATGCGCGCTCTGGGCGCATCCCTCAGCAATGAGACCGCCTGGCCACCCAAAGGACCCATGCAAGCAACCGCAGAGCAGGGGCTGGGGACCTTTGCCACCCCACAGGCTCCCTTCTGAGGAGAACAAAGTGAGACCAAGGGCCGCCAGCCTCACATTCATGGGCCACCCCGCCCACTCCACCCCACCCCCAAACTGCTCGCCCCGCCCCTTGCATTCCCTCCTGCGCTCAAGTGGCTGCCCAACCCTCTGTCCAGGGCAGGTGTCTGCCTCTGCCTTCTCCTGCGGGCACGTGCCTCTCCACCAGGAGAGGTGCAGCTGAGTGGTGATCACCCCACACCACAGGGTGGGCGGCCAGTGTGACCCCGGGCCTGCACGGGATGCTGAGACTGCCTCCAACCTTCGTGTCATACTAGAAGTGAAAATATCAGACCAACTTGGCTTTCTGTTTCAAAAACGGTACCTCGTGGATTAAGATACACCTTCTGAAAGTTCAGCATGTTTAGATTTATTATGAGCACTTTTTTTATTTGCATTTTCTAAGGTACTTTTAGTTTTTAAATCACGCTCACACTTACATTTACATCAGTTCATGCAGCTGCCCT
>NW_007728221.1:222904-225303 GCF_000696425.1 Galeopterus variegatus
GTACTTTTAGTTTTTAAATCACGCTCACACTTACATTTACATCAGTTCATGCAGCTGCCCTGAGAGAAGTGCAACCACTATTAATAACTCCATTATATAAATGACAGAACTGAGGGACACAGGATCAAATGACTCAGGGCAGTGGACAAAGAAAAACTGGTACTCCATGAGCGACCACACACACCACGTGCTCAGATGGTCTCTACACTTGTTATTTTGTCTAATTTTATCCTCCCAAGATCCCTTAGAAGTGGGAAGAGGCACGCTGGCCCATTTCACAGATGAGGAAACTGAGGGTCTGAGGGTTAGTCGTTTGCCTAGATGGAGAGTGGAGCTGAACCACTGTTTGGTTTGTCGCATGGCTAAGCCCTTTCATCTCATCCCCTCTGGCCTGTGGCATATCACTGCTCCTTCACTCAGGGAAGGTTTGGTCCCTGTGCTAGGAGCAATAATGACCTTTTGGGAAAGAATAAAATACAGTGACAGTAATGAAGGAACAAGATGGTTGGGGCCTGTCCCTATGGGGACTCACACATTGCTGCATCTAGAGCTCAGCAGCTGTCCTACAGGACTTAGCATCTAGCTACTGGTCCCACGCCCCACCCCCCACCCCCCACCCGTCGTGTGTGCTAACTGTTATTATTAATGTTCTCCTTGCTGTTATTTCTGGCTTAATCATTTCCTGCATAAGCTGCAATTCGCTAGTAGGCCCAGCCCAGGCTCTTTGATGGGACTAACAGTGTGGAGAGCAGAGGTGAGGCCAGGTCTTCCCAGGGGCGGTCAGCTCTGGAGGTGACCCAGGCCTAGCACAGGCTCTCTTTCATGGCAATTACCCTATCTGCCTTCTTGACAACAAGTTCTATTATTAAAGTCATGCATATTCTCTATTTTAAAAACCTAGAAAACATATAAAAATATAAAGAAAAAATTAGAATTATTTGTAATCCCACTCCAAAGATAACCTCTTTTAATATTTTTTGTATATATCCTTCTCTTATATTTTCCTTGCATCTTTTCATTTTACCAGATAGGACTTGTGCTGCACACAGCTTTCAGGCAACCTACATTGCTTTTGTGATTTTAACTAAAAATAAGTCAAGAATATTTTCCTTCTTTATTAAATTTTTTTTACAAAATAACTTTAATGCAGTTTGGTAAGATGCATATGAATGTGCAACAATTAAATTACCAATTCAAAATTCAAATTTAACCACAGAGTTTCTGGGCATTTACTACAGGACACACATGGAGCTGGTGCTGGTGATTAAACGGGTGAAAAGAAGAGTCCGGGCGCAGCCCTCGGGAGCTGGCCATTCCTTATGTCCTGGGAGACATTTGGGTTCCTGCCCTTGGGGGAGTGGTGCAGGGCTGTCACAGTGATGCAGAGAACATCTTTAGAGCTAACTCTTTGTGCCCAACCTGCCTGACTTGTGATTGTGCCAAATGCTGGACAAAATGCAATAAATGTCTTAAACGCATAAATGAGTTCAAAAAGAAACGAGAGTAAATACCAGGAACACGAAATGGAAAACAAGAGGCTAAGCAGGTGCTGGTATTTCAGATGCCTGGTGGAGGTGGAGGGGAAATGGGGTCCATTTTTGTCCCTTGGGGCTTGGGTTTATAGCTGCATGTATGGGGGAAGAATTCATGGGCCAGAGCGGGGTGGGGCATTATGACTGAGTTCCCTGAAGAAGGGGACACCCTCAAGAAGCTCCACAGTTGGTGAAAAAGCAGAATGCAGCCTAACAGAGAGAAAGGTCAAGGAAGATTGTGTGTTTTAGCTTGAGCTCTGAAGGAAAAGAAACACGTTCCCTGAGAATTTGGAAACTCTGTAAGCAATGCCCACGTCATTTAACGTTTAGGGTTTAGGGTTCACATTTATTATATCTCATGGCCTAGGTACCACACAAACCATGAATTTAACGTGAAAAGTATTCCTGGGATTGTAACCCAATGGACATGTGGCAGGAATATAAGTCAGTCCTCTCAATCCAGGCCACAAAGAAGTCCCACAAATAAAGCCCAAGCACACACGAGCTCACTCATCAAAATTACAAAACAGTCAAGAAAGTGACCCATCAGGAGCAAGAGTCAAAAGAAACAACAAATAGAGATTTTGTTTAAAAAATCTCCAAACTATATAGTGGGATTGTCTGATAAGTACCATAAATTATCATGAAGGAAAAAATGGAAATCATAAAAGAACAGAGTATTGTTTGCTCAAACAAGATATCGAGGGTTATATGTGGTGCTGTCAGGTATCTCTCATCTCCCAGGAGGATTCCTCTATCACGGTTGACTGACTGCAAGCAACAGAAAGCCTATCTGACCAACAGCGGCTAAAACAAGCGGGGATTGTTATTTTTCTCAAAAAAACCCACAAGTTCAGAGGTGGCCTT